>NW_008611010.1:0-2813 GCF_000691845.1 Merops nubicus
CCCCCAGATTCCCGCCCAGGAAGGCGCCGTTTTAAGGAAGTGCTACGGCAGCGAGGCAGGCACCTAGGTGTGCGCACCCGGGCATTGCATCAGCACACCCGGACACACGGCTCCACAGTCCCCACGCCTCGTCCCTGCGCCCCGGAGCTGGCACAGAGTGCCCGCAGGGCCACGCGGGCACAGGCAGATACGTGTCACCCTACCGGCATCTTATTTAATAGACGAAAGTCGACTAAGGGCAAATAAGGGTCATCCTAATTATGTGCCGTTTCCAGACCCGATTATCCTCGCTATACTCATTATCCACAAACATAAAGTTAAGCTACCTTCGCTTTTGCTCTTTTTCAGCCTCAATCTTTTCTGCTCCTCCGCTGTCTAATTTGAATCACTGCACGGATGCAAGGTGGGAAACCCACCCGCGTTCAACTGTCTGAAATAATGTGATCCTCTAAATTAAAATCACATTTATAAGTTCGTGGAATTTGTAGTGAACAGTAATGAATTTTATATATTTAACCGTTTCCTAAAGCGCCTTTTCTTAGCCGTATTGCCTTTGTTCGAGGTAAACTGGGAACGTCTTTCACCCTCCTATTAAATCAGACGCTGTACTGGAAAGCACAATTTCAGGCTCTCCGGTTCTGCCCTTTTTAAGAGCTATATTATGTGGTAGGGTGCTATAATTTTTTGCATGTCGGGCAAAGAAAATCTCAGGCAGGGAAAGTTCAGGTTTTCGTACTTTGGGAAAGTTAGGGGTTTTTTTAACTTCAATTTAAAGACTGGCTTCATAGAAAAATGAAGACAAGGGGGAAGCTCTCCACGGGTAAAACATGCGGACGTTTTTTTGGGGGAGGGTTGTTGGTTTGGGTTTGTTTGTTTGTTTGTGTTTTTTTAGTACTTTTAGGATTTTTTTAGGTGTGGGTGGTTTTTTTTCTTCGGCAAGACATTATCACATCTCGTGTAAGAATAGCAGTGTAAATCAGTGCACGGTGGGAGACATGCATGAGATTATTCTAAGAAAGTGCAGGCAGCTGGATTTCTCGTTGGTGCAGGCAGCGTACGTCGTACATTTCAATAATGTGAGGAGTTTAAGTATTTAGCTAGCGAGACGGGACGCGAAATCAGCAAACGCGCGAGAATACTCCGGCAGAAAACCTCCTCCCAGGGCCGATAACGCCGGCAGCGCGGCTCTGCGGGGGTGCGGAGCTGCTCCGGGAAGGCCGTCGGTCCGTGCACCCCGGTAATCCCGGCGCGGCCGCGGCACGGAGGTAAAACGGGAGCGCGTCGGGACCGAGCACCCCACCTCCAGGGCTATTTATAAACATGTATGAATATGAATTGGGCCTTTTCATGGCGCAAGCGGCCTTTCTGTGCGGCTTTTGGAAGGCGCGTTCCTCGGTGTCGGGCAAGAGGACAGCGTCCCGCCGCTGGGTGTTTGCACGGCTCGCTGGGCAGGGCGGGCAGACCCGGCCCCACCGGGGTCCTGCCCTCCCCTCTCTCCATCCTAACCCCCTTTCTCCGTCTTCCTGCCCTAGGCCTATTCCTCGGTGCCCGTGAGCAACATGAACTCGGGGCTGGGCTCCATGAACACCATGAACACCTACATGACCATGAACACCATGACGACGAGTGGCAACATGACCTCCAGCTCCTTCAATATGTCCTACGCCAACACGGGGCTGGGGGCAGGTCTGAGTCCCGGTGCCGTGGCCGGCATGCCAGGGGGCTCGGCGGGGCCGGTGAATGGTATGCCAGCCGGCGTGGCTGCCATGGGCACAGCACTGAGCCCCAGCGGCATCAACGCCATGTCTGCCCAGCCGGCTCCCATGAACGGGCTGAGCCCCTACAGCGGCATGAACCCCTGCATGAGCCCCATGGCCTACACCCAGTCCAACCTCGGCAGGACACGGGACGCCAAGACCTTCAAGCGGAGCTACCCCCACGCCAAGCCACCCTACTCCTACATCTCCCTCATCACCATGGCCATCCAGCAGGCACCCAGCAAGATGCTGACACTGAGCGAGATCTACCAGTGGATCATGGACCTTTTCCCCTACTACCGGCAGAACCAGCAGCGCTGGCAGAACAGCATCCGCCACTCGCTCTCTTTCAACGACTGCTTCGTCAAGGTGGCCCGCTCCCCCGACAAGCCTGGCAAGGGCTCCTACTGGACCCTGCATCCTGATTCCGGCAACATGTTTGAAAACGGCTGCTACCTCCGTCGGCAAAAGCGCTTCAAGTGCGAGAAGCCGGCGAACAGCAAAGCCCCTCAGGAGGGCAGGAAAGATCAGGCCGGGGCCTCCAGTTCCAGCTCCAACTCCCCCCTGCACAGAGGCCACACTAAACCCACGCAGCTGGACACCACCACCTCCCTCTCCAACTCCAACCCGTCCACCAGTCCCCAGTCTATGGACCACAGCGGATCGAGCACAGAGCTAAAGACTTCAGCCTCGGCCGCCTCCTCCACCATCAGCTCCGTCCCCACCTTGGCCTCCGTTCCTCACCCTCCTCACTCCTTAGCCCACGAACCCCAGCTCCACCTCAAGGGTGATCCCCACTACTCCTTCAACCACCCCTTTTCTATCAACAACCTCATGTCCTCCTCAGAGCAGCAGCACAAGCTGGACTTCAAAGCCTACGAGCAAGCGCTGCAATATTCTTCCTATGGAGCCACCATCCCCGGCGGGCTGCCCCTGGGCAGCACCTCCATGGCAGGCCGGAGCAGCATCGAGCCCTCGGCCCTAGAGCCCTCCTACTACCAAGGTGTGTATTCCAGACCTGTGCTAAACACCTCCTAGCTCTGCACCCCCCACCCC
>NW_008611010.1:2881-4604 GCF_000691845.1 Merops nubicus
GAGCCCCTCTCCCCCTCACCTCCCTTCCCCTTTCCTGGCTTCTCTCCCCCCTTTCCCTCTTCTCGCGACCAGCCGAGGTGTTTCCGCACGCTGCGTGCAAAGGACTGTTACTTTTTTGATTGTCTCTGACGCGTTGTGTGTTGTTACGATCCACCACGACCTCCTGCAAAGCCAGCCACGTCCCGCTTGTACATAGCCCCTCCTGGCCCCGCCGTCCAGCCGCTCTCCCCGGAGGTCCCCGCTAGCCTTTGCAGGTTGTTACTAAAAAGAAGAAAAAATTGTTGAGCTTGTAAAGTACTTGTTTGTGCTTTCCGCCCCTCGTCTCCCCGCCTTCTGTGCTCTATAATCTCATGTAAGTTTACAGGTATGTGGCAATACTTTAACAATACGGAGATGAAGAAGCGAGTAGACGTTTAAGACTTTTTTTAATTAAAAAGGCTTTGAAGGACAATACTGCTGTGAAGTAGCAAAACACTAAGAGAATCTGTAAGCAACAAGAGGACTATTTACTTTCTCCGATCATCCTTTTGATACTTGCAAAATAAACCTTCGGCTAGTACAACCCGCATACACCCAGATGCTACGGGCTGGATCCTGCACTCCCGAGGGGACCAACTGGAGCTTTGGAGTGCAGGATGCGACCCTTATTTTTTTCCAAGTGTTACCTGTCTTGGGATGTAATATAAAGTTACAAGAGGTCACAGCCAGTTGGATCTTTTTTTTTTTCTTCCCATCTGTTACTGAAGATTCTAGTTCATCAGGAACTCTCATCAACATGTGGATGACATGCTTATTTAATTTAAGTGTCTTCATTGTGTACCCGCGAGAACTGTGTATCTGTAACAAGGTTATTTTTGTGCTACCCCAGGAAAAGTTGACTATTACACCGACATAAGGAAAAGAGAAGAGCTCTGTCTCTCTCCCCTCTTCCAATCTGTTTAATAAATTCCACTTTTTTTTTTTTTTTTTTTTTTTTTTTGTGGCCGTTTAGTTGTTGCCATCGTTAGCTTGTTTCATCCAGTGTTAATGCACTTTCCACAGTTTTACACGGTGTTAGCATAGCCAGACGGGTTTTATTATTATTCCTGTTCGCTGTCTCAATGTTCTTAATTTATTGCATGGTTTATATTTTTTTCTTTCTTTACAGCTGGAAATTGCTTTAAATGACAGTAAAAAAAAGAATTACTCGTGAATTTAAGAAATTTTGTTAATTTTATAAATGTGATTGTAATTGAAAAAATATTTTGATTTAAAACGATAACTGAGAATTTAATTCGTGAAGTATGTTTTTGATCATTTTCAGTTAAGGACTTTAAATAAATCAAATGTTAACAGTGAAAGACTTCTGCGATTTTCTTTCAAAATTTATGGGGTGGGTTACGGAGGAGGAAGCCATGTGCCAGGAAAGAAAGGTAGCCCTAAGGCGCGGGTGCGGGGGAGGAACGGTTTGTGCGGAGGGGAGAAAGGGGACGCGCTCGCAGGTGGTGTTTGCCGGGCGCTGCGGTGCCAGAGGAGTGTGCGTGTGCGGGGGGTGGTGTCTTTTTTAATTCACGGTGCCGGGGAAGGTTGAAGAACGGAGGGAAATGTCCAGCGCTGCTCCAGCTCACCCGTGGCCGCTGGAAAGGCCGGGCCGAGCTCCCAGCCCAACTCCCGCTTTGTAGCCCTGGCTCGGATCGCCCCCAGCGGTAACAGCAGCCGCGCTGGCGAGCGCTGGTCCCCGGCA
>NW_008611011.1:0-3368 GCF_000691845.1 Merops nubicus
TCAGGCAGCCACACGGCTCAGCTGATGGATGGTAACGTGCTGGGAGATGGCATCTTGACATACCTCTTTGCATGACTAGACCCTTAGTGAAGGCAAATGGTCTCCATAAACAGACAAAGGAATATTAAGGCAGATTTGGGCTACCGTTTCAAGCCAGATTTTCAAGATAAGTGCTTATTACACATTCATGGCAGCACCTTCACACTCGATATTTTGGAATGTCATCTGTTTGCAGGGCTGGTATAGCTCTGAGCAGGACACTACACAGCTCGCAGACAAAAAAATCTCAGCTGAAGAACAAAATCTGGAGTGGAAATAAACACTTGAGATGTTTGTGGTTTGCAACAACACTCAGAAGCTAGTTATTATAACCACAGCTCACAAACTCCTGAATCGTTGCAGGCTTAGCAGCTACAGTATTGCACGAAAACTTCTCATGATGTTAAAGGAGAGATTAAACGCAAGCCTGAAAATGCAGAAAGCCCTCAGATAGAGAATTCTAGTTGCTTTCTTTCTTTTTCTATTTTTTCAAAGCAAATATCTCTCGTGAACATAAATGTTTCTTTGTATGCAAATATAAGCCTCTCCCTGCATTTTCTATCTGCCCCACTGGAAGTAACAAATGAGAGCACTATGGCTGCTGCAGCAAAACTAACAATATCAAGTGAGAAAGATGCTCATTAAACTTCATCATTCTGTCTACTTTAATGATGCTTTTACTTAATAAAAATTCCCTGAGCAGTTGCAAGGATATTAGGCAAGGTCTTTGGTTATGTATCAGGGGTCTAAGCTGTCACTAGCAAGCATGCAGTTCAGGAGAGGCATTCCCAAGAGGAAAGAGTGAATACAGCTTTCTTGTAATAAATTCAGAGAGAATCAATAACCGCAGCCTGCCACATTACTTAAGCATTTAAGAAAGTAGGTGATCCTTCTAAATTAAATTACAAATTTGCTCTATGTTGCAATTTACAGCACAGGATCAGGCATGAAGCCTTGCAGCTTGAAAGCATGAGTCTTGCTACCAAAATTTATGAATTTAAAAAAAACCCCATAGTTAAAATTAATAAAGTTCAAAAGAGCCACTTTCAAAAACCACCCTCAGCACAACTGCCTTGAATATCTCTCTCTTGTACAACAAAACACTCACTAGCTGAAGGCTACATGCTCCCAGAGATGAAAGGAGTGAACTTGTGTAAGTTAGTGAAATAGTGTAGTGTTTGATGCACACATTGGTTTTCTTAAGCTTAAGCATTTGGAAAGATTTCAAGAGTGAGCCACACAAAATACAATGCTCTCACTTGATGCTGGTAATAGGCCTACAGGGTGAGTATGTAGACTGAAAGAGATGTGCACAGTTAAATATGATCCTGGAGAGAGGCTTCCTCCAGGTAGGTACCTAATCTGAGAAAAAAAGGTAGAACGTTCCAGTGCTGGTCACTTTGAAAAAAGCTTGAGCTCAGGTTCAGGTGTATATTTAATGCTCAGACGTAGCCCCAAATGTCCATATTAGCAGGGACCTCAGTGGGACAGTGCCCAGTCCCAGCTGCTGAAGTAGAAGAGGGGAAAAGCCGACTCTGTGGTGATACCACTAGACACCCAAAGTTGAAAGAAATGCTTGTAAGACTGATGTGTGCTGGACACTCTGTTTTAGTTATGATTCTCAAGCACTTACTGCAAGATGCTTTTGCCCTTGCAGTTTCTCCATAGCTCTCTGCTGCCTCTGGTATCTCCTCTGAGTAATGGAGACTGGCCTCTTCTCCCATGGGAGCTGTTAGCACACCACCTCCTCAAACCACATCTTGATACTAGGGTTTAACCTGCCAGTAACGTAGTAGCAAGGGAAAATAGAGGGGGTTAAAATTACTTTGCAAGAATCGTATTATTTTGGTAGTTTACCAATAATTTATTTTTATTCTCTATGACATAAGTCAGATAATTTAAATTAAGAGGAACATTGCATGGATAAGTGAAATGAGTATCTGCTTTCCTTGCACACTCGGATGGCAAGCGCAAGTTTTAGGATTCTTAATAAGGAGGAACAGATAAGAGTGACTAATTTTATTAAGCTAATTTTTTGCCCCTTGTTTCAGAGCAGATGGCAGCAGTGTCAGAGATGTTCATCATCTGAAGGAAGCTCTCTGCAAGTTTCTTCCAAAAACTCAGCTCTGGCCTGTCATCTATTTGTGTACCAGCTCGCTTGTCCCGCCCTGAAGCGTCCCGCAGGCTGAAGGGGCAGCTGCTGGTGGTGCTCCACGCCTGCTACGCTGCAAGCACCTCTGGGCTACCACACCTGCAGCTCTTGATGCGTTGTAAAACTGCTCCAGTATTTTTAGATCTTTAAGTGTGTCTTCCTCTATTGCCCACTCACACTCTGGTATGCCAAACACTTCCAGCTGCCCCAAATCTCCACACCCCAGAGCCCAGTCCCAAGACACTCCGAAGTGTAACAACCTGTGATATTTTTCTGTTCCCTCCAGTTGCCCAAATAATCTTCATAACTCAAATTTCCTGCATAGTCTGCCCTGGCACTAGCCTCCCTAATCCCCCCAAGTGCTGCACTTCATGTTTCAAAGAGACTTTCTGCAACACCAGAAATCCCTAATCCCCTCAAGTGCTTTCTGGGGTCTTAACCCCCCGAGGCATTCCTCAGAAGAACTGATCACTTCTTTCTGTCTTGCTTTAGCTCTTTTCTGTAGCTATTTTAAATTTTTTTGAGCCTGAATTAGATAAGAAGGAGAAGATTCAGTACAGGTGGAGAGCTAGGTATCCAAGCCCACGTTGCAGACAGTGGAGGTCTGGCTAAGGAAGCCAGTGGAGTCGTTTTTTGGGTAACCAAATGCTGTGAGATGCTTAGTTGCTACACGCTTTCAAATTTTCCCCAACTGCTGTGGACAGTGGGCAGCTAGCCGATGCGTAGACACTCACATTTAGATATTTTAAAATTCTAGATGAAGTCCACCCAAACCAACCACTCCCTCTCCCTTCCCACTTACAAGTGGGACGCTCTCACAAGCTGTTAGCTACCTCATATTACAGACTCTGTTGAGTCATACAGTCCAACGTTGACTTACTGCAAATTCCTGCCTAAACCCACGCCAAATCTCAATAAGCAAAAAAAAAAAGTATTCTGCCAAAACTGCCCTGGAGCTTGTTGTCTCAGTGACTGTGTAGAACATGCATCCTTCAATAGAAGCCCACTCACCCCATGTGTCTCCTACTGGCCACTTCACTGTTCAGTTTGCCACAGAGCTTCCCCCTGCCAGATCCCTCAACCTCAGGCTCTCCTGTTTACATTTATATGCCTGTGCCATATATCTGAAGAAGACAAGACTCAACCTACGTGCGCTATGTTTCCCACCCTCTTTCCC
>NW_008611011.1:3399-11098 GCF_000691845.1 Merops nubicus
AGATGGCCCCTGACCAGGTGGATGCTAGCCTGAGCTCAGGAGCTCTCTATGGTGCTCCTCACAAAAGCCTTGTCAGTCCTGCTGTGACAACTCAGCAGCCCAAACACAGCAGATGCAAACAGAATAAAGTCCAGTCAGACAAAGCAGGAGACATGTCAGGGGAGAAGTGTCCGTGTGGGGAGGTTTAAGCCAAGGTAACTATGATTTACAAACACCTGCCCTTCTGCAGGGCTGGTAATGGCTGGAGAATTTTCATTCTGCTAGACACGGCCACTCTTAAAATGGGTTAATTTAATCCCTGCTTCTTTGAACTCACCATCTTGCATGTCAAGAGAATAACTTTTTTTTTTTTTCCAGAAAAGAATTCCAATTAGGTATTAGGCATTTCTTTAATTAATATACAGTAATAAAAGAAAGCCTTCTCCTTATGTTCTTTGAGGCTAGCAGCCTTTTGAAGCAAGTACTTTAAATGGGAGGCTTGTTAGGGGAGCACAGCTTGAAGCTCATAGAAACTTAGCAAAAAAAAAAAAAGTATTTTTTCAAGGAAATGCACAGGCCAGGATTTGCAAAACTGGCTAATGACTTTGCATACCCAACCTGAAAGACCTTTCAAGAAAGATGGCTTTTGGCAGAGGGGATTTTGAAAGCACATGGAAAACCAGCATCTGCTTTCTGACCTATGTAACACGCAGCACTGAAAGTCTCAGCCATGCTACAAAGCCAAAGAGACACACAAGGGGGACTGCCATGGAACTGTCATGAAGATGAAAAGGAGAGGACATTCTTATGCTTATTTCTTAAAACCCAAGAAAAACATGAATTAGATTTCATCCAGAGAATCTACTATGCTGATAAAACAATCCCCAGCTAGCCCAGTATAATCAGACAGCAGCCTGAGAGGACCAAGGAGAGAACGATTTGGTTTTGCACCTGCACAGTCCTATTAGACTGTCTCAATTATTAAGAATTTCTCACCTGGGACTCACATTTTCAAGCACATCCAGGAGGGCTGTTGTCCTTTCTCACACTCCATTTTGAATGGATTGGTGAGTCGTTCAGCCTACATGTGCAGACCAGTCCCTAAATCCAGCCCATGTACAGAAAAACTTTGTAATTCAGAACTTGGAAGTCCTCATGGGTAAGAATTTCACAGACTGTAGTGGAATATTTTGCCCCTTTTTTTCTTTTCAAAGAACAAATGGTGCTTTCCCACATACATATGACCACAAAAAAAACCCCACAACAATTTAGTGCCAGATACAGGCATCAGCTGTAAACCCTGAGGGCTGAGGAATCCACTGGAACAAATTACATCCTCCATCTAATGAATCAAAAGAAATGAAGAGACACAGAATCTCCAAGAGCAGGCTCCACTTCTTTGGCAGAAGCCAGCACAGGTGGCTGCAGAAAAAATGCACCAGCAAGAAGGAAAAACTACTCAAGTGAGAAAGCAGTGTGTTCTGTTTACAGAAGTCATCTGTATCATCACAATCATTGTCTTTATGTACTTCTGTGAGCATGCAGTAGATAAATCAAGTTTGCTCCATTTCACCGAACCATGTTGTTGGAACCATACTGAGGGCTGCCTGCCTGCTCTCCAACTAACCCCAGACAGGCAGCGAGCACAGTGCAGAAAACAGTGGCCCGCAGCACAGTCAACTTCCTGGAGCCAGCCCAACACAGAATTCTTCACTCTTATGTTATTTTAATGTTATTGTCCACATGGAGTCTCTTTGGGCTTAAGTAAGCCTGTGCTCATTTTCCTTTTTGAATGCTGCACTACAGGGCTTGCTGCCCAAATAACTCCCCTTACATAATCTTTATTATTGATTGCATTCTGCTGTGCACTTAATTAACATGAAAGAGAAGGAAAACACACGGTAAAAATAGCTAAGTGCAAGACAAGGAACTTTCTTAAAGTTATTCTATGTCTGGCAGGTATGTATTCCTTTTACAGTAACTAGACAAAGTGTACCAATAAAATGTATAGAAGGGACTCTGGGGAAACACTGATATGCAGAGTTTCTTATTTTCTCTCTTGTTTTTGAAAAGCAAAACTGAAGTGTCTGAATTAATCTGAGCCTGTTCTGCTGCCTCCTGAGGATGACCGATTCTGCTGGCAGTAGCAGGGAGAGCATTCAGGGGCAGCAGTTCTCTCACAGAGGGGGTTTATAGAGCTGTCCTGCTCCGTTGGGCTGGCCCCCATGCCTCTTCCAGGGTGTCTACCTTTGTCATCCCTACTGGCTGCAGGGTCAGCTGCCCAATGGCTCCTCCAAACAGACACAAAGACTGAACAGTGACAAGGGACACAGTGACACAGCAGAGAGCTCAATAGGATGTACTGTGGGATGCTTAGAGGGAGCCTTAGGATTGAGCAAAAGCATTTAAGGATTGTACATGGCTTATGAGATGTTTAGGGGAGAAGGATCAAGAGAGTGGAAGGGAGGGATCAAGGTGGATGGTAAACAACAAGTGCAGGAAAATTAAAGAGAGGATCAGGTTGGGGACAAATGAGTCCAACAGTGTGCAAGAAAGATGCTGGTCAGCACGCCCGTTTGGCTAAGCTCTGTGTCAAATCACCTCCACTTTGTCCTACCTACACCCTGTTTCTAACTGTTTTCTGTGTGTGTTCTCTCTCCTGACAGCATACATGCATGACCCTTCAGCAAGGTTCAAGCCAGACTAGCTGGTCACTAGCTGAATCTAACTAACTGAATCCTGGCTACTGGAGAGACCAAGGGCCTGGGCCCAGATCTGGTGGAGGCTGAGGGGCTGTAGGCTGGTACGATTGGGGCTGGTACTTGAAACGGTGTGATTTGGGAGCCAGGTGCCAGAGGGATCCCTGACAAAGGGTTTTCCCTGAGCCTTGATCCCTAGAAATACAGTCTAGCTGTTGTTTGTCCTCTCTGAGTTTATGTGGTCATCTGTCTTCCTATCATGCTCATCTGCTCCGGGCTGGCCATGTGTGTATATATATCCACACGTGTATGTACATGTTCTGAACTTGTTACCATTGCTGCCGGGAGGGCAAAGGAACAGGGATGCAGAGCAGCTGCTCACTGCCATCGGTGGAGGAATCACCTGGCTCCTCCAGCCCAATGGATTTAGCTGCTCAAAAGCACTACCAGGAAAAAGGTGAAGAAATGAGGAAACTGACTTCACCTTTTTGACACCAAGGACAACATGTGAAGTGCTACACAGACAACCCAATTTCTCTCAGCCACTTGAGTCAGCTTTGTTTGACTCACGTTGGATATACTTTCCAGACTGCTCCAGAGGGGAACCATCTTGAACTGAATTTTTGAACATGCCTAACAGGTCAATCTAAATATTGAATTTTGCCATCTTCCTCATGAAATCTCTTTCCAGTTCCCAAATATAGCCCTTTCAACTAAGTTGAAACTTGGCCAACACTGGCACAAATATGCCAATGATGGCAATCTTGCAGACGCTGATGACTTCTGCTCAGATAAGTCCGCATACATGCAAACGAGCAAGGAGATTGAAAGCCAATTTCAAAATCATTGCTACCATTCAAATTAAAATCGTGGAACTTTGAAAGCCAGAGATCAAGTATTTCATTATGGAAGCAAAAAAATAACATTACAATGGTTTTCCACTTATATATATCTACAGTGAAAGACCAAAGATGGTCACATATATCTACAGTGGAAGACCAAAGATGGTCACATAGATAAAGACTATTTACCCCATTTTCCAGCCAGCTTTGAACAAAGTATCACATTATTATTTTTTGGCAAACAATTACTGACTTTTAAGCAAATCTTTGGCGTTTTCCCATGGCTTTTACTTTGCCAACAGACCTGTTCCAGAATCTTTTCAGGAGGGACCTATGTTATGTGGCAGCCAATAATCTTTATGGTAACACTGCAATGAAAATTTTGCTTACAGTAATGAGTAGAGATCATAGCTTAAGCCCCCAGCTACCTTTCTATTATTTTTCATTACAGTCTTCTGGGTTTGTTATGCTTCAAGGGTACTCAGGGAATTACACCAAACTAGGCTCACTAGTCAGCTTTTCATTACTCAGACCACACTGAAACTGAGCAATCAGCAAACTGAACCATCTCCTGAGGTAACACAAGATGCTAACATTGGTTCAAATATTTACCATTTCTTTTTTAGCTTGTCCTCTTTATTAAAGCTCTGTTCTGTAACACACAGTTGCCTACAGCTGGAGGCAGTTCTGAAAAAAACAGGAAAATCACTTAACTTTTTTTCATGCCATTAATACCTTGAGCAAAGGGTTAGGATACCTTCTGTCTACCAGAAACAAATTGTGATATACTGATGTTTTTTCTGACAGCAGCGGTTTTCCTTCATTTGTGTTCCATAGAGATGGATAAGCTGGGTGAGACTTGCTACATGAATCCTCGTCCCTTCTCCACTGCAGATTTTTATACTGGCTTCCCTCTTACAAAGCAAGAAGCTGACCACCCCTTTGGAAAACAACAGCAGGTACATTGACATCAGTAACTTCTGATGTCATCCAGTTCGCATGACTTTCCCAAGTTGCTTTCAGTGTCTTCCAAGGCCCACAGCGTGAAGAACGTAAGAGTCTTTTGAAAGTCTCCTTTCCTGATGTCCGTCAAAACAAAATGGCACCATAGTGTCAGCCTGATTTTGATTCAACAAAAAAACTTGGATTGATTTCTGATTTCAGTGGGTTCAAGGTTTGGTCTTTAATGTTGTGTGGTCTATTCCTGACAACTGAAAACCCACTCATGCACACTGTGCAGCACAGGCTATCCCCTGAGAGCTCATCACAGTCTTCTTGGGGATTATGTACATTTTTTATTTTAGCTCTCTCCTAAACAGAGTGACTTGGGAAGTGCAAAGACCTCTAGATTACTTAAGAATTACAGCAGAAGTTTCACAAAAATTTGAGTTGTAATTAGTGTTAGCAACTGAGGCATATCTTGGAAACCGCAAAACCAAATACAGCTTTATAATGTCAACTAGATCACACGTTCTTTGTTATTTAAATCATCTACACATGGCCATTATGATCCATACAAGCAAAGAGGGAAACTGTACTTGTGGTACAGCTCATGAGCTCCAAACTATACAGCAACATATGAACAACATCTAGTCTGGCTATGAACACTGGAGTGAAAATTAGATCTTTTCATGAAGTGCTTGCAATAGCTAAGGCAAATGAGTCATTCTGTAACCTTCTTAATGCACGCATTAACCAAAATAGTTTCTCTTACAAGGAAGGTGGGATTATGCACACCAATATGATCTGGGTTTGCCGAACATCTTTTTCCCATAGGTATTCAGTATTCATCCTAAATTGTTGGTGATTACATACGCTTATGAGTTAGAGGGACAAATATGGAACTTTTGCTTAAGAGAACTTGTTTACTTGATCATCAGACATTTGCAAAAGGCTCCTATGGGAGCCTTCAAGAGTGATGCAGAATAAAACAGTGGTTCCACCTGCTTCTGGGCAAGAGGAAAAGGAAGATGGAGTTGAAACCACTTGTACTGAATCAGTCTAAGTGCCACTGTAGCAACAAAGGCAGAAAGAGTGCAACAAGGAGCCAAACCCCAAGGGGCAGTCTTGGAGAAAAAAACTGCAGGACATCCACTCAGTGTTTTCTTAGAAACATGTTGGAAAACATTGCAGGGAGGGCAATGGACTACTTGGACTTGGTCCTTGGACTACTCTCCTTACTTTCTGGTTCCTCAACACACAGGCTACTAACATGTTTGCCAAATCCCAGCCTATGCACGCGACTTCGCAAACAGACACCCTCTTTCTTGTGAAGCCCTCCTAACATTCCCCAAGCTTGCAGCATGGAGCGAATTTATGAAGAATGCAAGAGTGGTAAAAGCAAACTGGCAAAAGATTTGTCAACAGCTCTCTGTCACCGAGAAAGCACTTCATTAGCCTGTCAATTGCACACTGTCTAGGAGATAAATTTATTGACAACTCACTGCCAATTGATCTAACATCTATATAAAGCTCTTTTTATATAATGAGCTTGCTCACCCACATGAGCATGAGCTCTATAGCTAACTAATAGCTGTACTAAGCCACAAATTGCTCTCATTTCTAAACAAAATGAAATCAGAAGTGGTCAAATCCCACCATCATCTCAGCAGCTAGACCATATTCACTGCTTACAGCACAACATTTTAAAATGAGATTCATTTTTTATACATTTCACAGGTGGGGTATGAACTCACTGTGAATAAAAGTCCTTATACAAACCCCCATTTTTCACTTCCATGGCCATTTGTGCTTATAGGATTACTTCTGAAATACAGGGAGTCTGAATTTTCTACTCCCTCAGTTTAGCATGGAAGCACCCAGTGATGTTCATTCAATTCTTTATGCCACCCAACTGCTCTATGCGGCCAGGTCTCTCAGCCCCTCTTGGGGTTAGGATAATGCTGTGAATGGCCAATTGATCCTGCAGAGGCTTTAATGACTGGCAGTCACTTCACACAGCCAGCAGCACTCCTGCAGTGCACATGCACCTCACCCTTGCTTGCTTTGCTTTGTACTACCTGTTTTATCACTTCATGATAAGACAGCAGGAGTAACCTATTCTGGCATCTCCAGCTGGCACAATATATCAGACTTGTGCTGCTCTAGTGGATTAGTTTCAGATCCCAGTTGGCAGATCAAAGGCAGCAATAATAACCACAAATCAATCCCTCTTTAAGGCCTAAAACATCTTCTCCCTCACAAAGGATGCCTCATTTCTTTACCACCCCAGAGCCCTTATAAATATGAACTTGGCTTAGACACAACAGTTGTATGCAGCTACTCAGGCCTTGGAGAATTTGGTGCTGTGTTTTTGGCTGCTTTCTCCTATGCACTGACAAACAAAATGGGCAGCATCTGAGGAGAAGGGCTCATGCAGAATAATCTCTTGAGCCCCTGGAAGTCAGAAAGCTGCTTAGTGCCAAAGTGAGGGCACACAGAGAAGGTGGCTTGCTTCCCTCAGGCAATATGTTTTCCAGCACTCATCAGTGAGACAGTGCTGTATTTTCACTGAAGCACCCAGCTACCATCAGCTCACTGCTCAGTGCTCTAAGCTGACCAACAGATGTTCTCAGAGCACACGCTGGGATACCAGATAGATGTATCCCCAGTTGAACAACTGCAATGCAGGCAGGCTGCTTTCTAATGGTGTTTCCAGACAGCTTACCCACTTGACTAGCACATACTTTAGAAAACAGGACTCAGAAAGAGGATTCACGAGGTTTGAGACCCGCACGGCTACTCCAGTACAGGGTGAACATCTGGTCCCTTTTGCAACAATTGCACATCCATTCTCAAGACTGCACTTGAATTCTTGATGCTCACCTGTGAGGTCCTAGTTAAAGGCAGTGGGAGTTAGAATATGACCCAAAGGCCGAATATCAGTTCTCTACCTGGCTATGCTTTACTGTCAACATGAGACTTTTACTGCAAGTCAAGTAGCTTGTTTCCACCCTCTCTGTAATATCTTCACAGTGACAAACCTGTATTTACCATGATGTAGCTAGGCAGTTCCCCAAGACTCAACTGACTCAGATATTGTGGAAAAAAATAGTATCTGTGCCTTGGTTTTTATGGGAGAACAGCTATTATGCTGCAAAAGATAGACCTGCATGGGCAGGGAGACATAAACTCTTCCTCTTATACCTGGATTTCAGTCAGGCCTTTGACACCGTTTCC
>NW_008611012.1:0-9790 GCF_000691845.1 Merops nubicus
GGTAGCGCTGCTCCGAGGCCGCCACTTCGGGGCTTGCCTGGTGGAAAAGGTCTCTCACGAGGAGACCTTACCGCCCTCTGTTACTCCCTGAGAGGAGGTTGTAGAGGGATGGGTGCCGGTCTCTTCTCATAAGTGAAAAGACAAGAGAAAACGGCCTCAAGTTGCACCGGGGGAGGTTTGGTTGGGTATTAGGAAAAAATGTCTTTTCTGAAAGGGTTGTCGAGCCCTGGAACAGGCTGCCCACGGAACTGGTGGAGTCACCATCCCTGGATGTGTTTTAATGTCATGCAGGGACACAGTTTAGCAGTGGACTTGGCAGTTGGGTTAGTGGTTGGACTTCATGATCTTAAAGATCTTTTCCAACCTAAACAATTCTATGATTCTATGACAAAATGCCCCCACTCCAAAATCCCCCTCCACTGGCACAGGCGTGGTTTTGTGAGGCAGCCGTGGGCATTTGGCTGCTCGTTTCTACTAATGGACCTGTCCCTGCCACACGTTTCAGTTGGCACTTGCCCGAAACTGCCCTGTGCGTGCAGTTATTGCTTGTCAGAGAGCCACCCTCCCAGTGGGGCATTCAGTCCCCAGGGCAAAAAGCAAAGGTGTTTTGTACATGTGCATGCATAAAAGCATGAACTACCCTTGGCATATTGTGGGTATGCATTTGGTTGTCAGAGCAGTCAGTGCCCAAGCTGAGAAAAAGATTTAAAAATAGTTATCACACCTTTTATTTCCTTCCACTTCTCTCTGAGGTGCTTTGGCTGCCTTACTTGAAGCGCAGCCCCACAGTCCTGACTGGTACCACCGAGAAGTGAAAGCTTCTGTAGTAGGGGGACTTCAAAAGCAGATCTCCAGCACCCTGAAACAGTCTCTCATCTGTTGCTGATTGCAAAGTCCAGCAGGTTTTTGTCTCCACAGTTTCAGCATCACAGTTTCAGTTCTTGAACCAAAGAGGCACTTTGGAGTGAAAGGGGGAAGCATGGGGTGCCAGGAAGCAAGGAGAGGAGAGAACTTCTGATACTAGGGAAAAGGTAAAATGATTGTAATTTGCAAAAAGCAGTAGTCATAAACTGCTTATTTATTATCCGGTTAACAGGCTGTGTTTCTATTACATATTTAAATCTGTCTGGTTAAAAAATCTTATACAAACACAATTAAAAACAAATAATGATACACTGTACAAGGGTACCTAGTCACCCATCAGCCTAAGAAACATTACTCAAGGTGGCCAAATATATCATTCTTTAGCCTTAAATTGAAACCAGAGGTTTTGCTTTCAACAAGAGTTATCCCAGGAGAAGCACAGCAATAAAGAGGAATAGAAAAAGTCTTCTTCCAATAAACTGTGAGATGTGAAACACCAACAGTTGAAACAGTAATGGAAGATGAAAGATACTGTTATGTCAGTAAGAGAAAATGAAAATCAAATTAGAGAATGAGTTCTTTTTCCTACTTACAAGTAAAAAATAAAAGCAACATTAATGTTTATCTGTTTTTCCTGATGTGTTTTTTTTTTTTTGTTAAAACTGTTTATTTAACAAAATAAATACTGTTTAAAAAGAAGTGAGCCAGAAGAGGGCAACATTAACAGCCAGTCTAAGATTTATGTTGGGTAAATGCTTTAATGTTGATGGAAATTGCTGCAATATTTTGAGAACAGATGGCGAAGTAAAATGAAACAAGATGAAGTTGGAAAGCACAGAAAGGGTAAAATAAAAGGAGTACATGAGACAGGGAAAAAAAAGGAAATGTGAAAATATGAATTGCTGAATACTAGCTACAAGGGCTTTTTAAAGGTACCTTAGAAGAACAAGGCTATAAAGCATTTTAATGTTGCTAGTTACATCATACTCCAAGCTCTGCTAATAATTCATGACATATCCAGAAATGTTTAAATTTTAAATCAGTAGATTTCAATTATGTTTTTTGGCTTGTTTTGATGGCAGTTTCACTTGGAATTCACCATAATATAGTAATTTCGATACAAAGGCACAGATCATTCACTTCTTCTATAAGGCATTATTGATGGGTTATTCTGGATGATAGGAATCCTTTGTTTCAACCTTAAAGTTTTCTTGAAAATCAATTGACTGTATGCAGATTCACAAACACATTTGCAGTTCCAGAAATTGGGGGATGCATAATATGGAAAATAACTAACATTCTCAAAAGGGAGTTGCTTTGGTTTTGCAGGGATGGAACGGAAAGCTGGAAAAAAAAACAAGCAAACAAACAAACAAACAAAAAAAACACCTGATATCTTCCAGGTAAAAGTCATAGTTTTCAGACTTACAAGCCCGATCACTATCATCACACCACATTTCATAGAATATCTAGTATAAAAATACTACTGCAAAATGCTACTGTCTAATATTTTAATTTCCACTTTAAATACAATTATTCTCTCTGTTTGCCGCCTGAGTAGATTTTAATGATTTTAAGGATTAAAATAAAATTTAAAAAGTAGATTTTAAGGATTTAATGAGGATGGTGAGGAAGAATCAGTTTCACTTCAAGGCAGATTATTTCCATGTTCATGCCAGAGCCTACTTGCCTGTGTCCTTTTCTTTCTCTATTATATCCATGACAGTTTTCCTCCCTCAAATCTTTTTTTTGGCAAGCTGTGTTCATGGAGGCCAGATCAAAGAATGAGCTATCAAGCTCAGACAAAGTTCATCTGCTCTGTTGTGCTTACGCGTTTAACAGATGCAAGCAGTGAATGAGTCAAGTATTAATTTCTGAGCTGCCCAGTTTTCAGTAAATTGAGATATACTTCTGTGAGTCTTGCCAGATGAACGCATAATTGTATCCAAGATACACATTGCCCCTTTGGCATTTGCAAGTCTGAAAAATAATTCCCAGTCCCTCACATGAACTTGAGCTCTCACCCTTTTTTAATGAAAATTTCCAGATATAAGACTAACTGAACCAAGTGACCCTTTCCTGCATCAGCCATAATCTGACCTGGGAAGCCTTTATGCGCTTGGACAGTAACAGGCCCTTCAGTCCTGCTAATTTGCCTTTGCCTCCCAAACTCAAACGTTATTCCTCACTCTAGGATCTTCACTCATGCCATCCTGAAGACAAAATCTGTTTTGGCAGATGAGGCTAGTTCTTACCTGCTAGCTTCATCAAGGTCTGTCTTCTGACTTCAGCCATAAACATTCCTGTCCTGCTCACCCAGCCCCTACCTCTAGCCTATAGGAGTAGCTCAGCAATACTGGCTATGCCAGCCCTCAAGCTTAAATCTGTTGGTATGAATTTACATCATTCCCGTGTCATGCCCTGGTGACCCTTACCAGACTCGGCCTGATCTCCTGGCCTACAACCTCACACTGCAGATGAGCCCCTATGAGCAGGGCTGCTGATAGACCCATGCCTAACCAGAGCTATACAGCCAATGCAAATCCTAGACCTGGCTTGACCTTTGAAACCACTGATGTTTGGTTCAGTGAAGCCCCTGCCAGTCACAGTACCACTGCACCACGACTGCTCTCAGCAGTGGGATCACTTCATGGCCATACGTGGTCTGCGATCCCTCACTCCATACTAAGTTTGATCCAGAGCATGTAGGAAATACAGTAGTCTTATCATAAATTTTTCATTTGATGTATAAGTTAGTTCTAGAAAACATTCAGAGGGACCAAATTTAGTTAAAAAAAAATCACATCTTTAAAACTACTGTTCTCAATGTTCTTTCATGGTTTACAGAATTATTTCACAGAAAAAAAAAGTCAGGTTCCTGTGTGAGATACAACTGTTTATCAAATCCTTCTGCTTTCCAGCCTTTGACACCTGAGGCATGGAATCTCAGAGGAACAGAGGGTGGATGCTGCTGAGAGATGGGCTAAATGTCAGGACTACTTCCTCAGCACATCCTCACCAGAAGAGAATATTCCAAACACAGCCCAACACTGTCACTTCTTTGTCCTCACATTTCCAAATGCCCTGTGACCCATGCTCCCACCATCCTCGCTCTGATCAGCTCAGTGCTAGCTCACTTGCTTGGAGATGCAGACATTGCAGAGCTTGAATTCCAGAAGTTTGAAAACAAAGTGTCTGGGTGATGCACAAGAAGGACTCCAGAACCGAGCAGCAGGCTGGGCTGAGACAAGAACCCTCATGAAACTGCCCTGCAATGAGTGCCAATGCCACTCTGGCATAAGCAGCTACATCAGTTTAGTAAAACCACAACTTTTTTTTGCTCTTGTTGCTGAAAAACAAAATCACCCCTCCTCCCTCAGGTCTCTTAGTTATTTCAGCTGGAGCAGCACTTCTCTGAATAGCTAAAGAAGTGCATTTTAAAATCTGGCTAATGATAGTTTATCTTCCCTACCATTACACCAGAGGCCTATCAATATCAAAGGACCTAACTCGCCTGCAGCGTCAGCAGTACAAACATGCATTAGCACCAGGGTTTTGAGCCAGAGCAAGGTATGAGTCAGGAGTCAAGCTGCTTGCCCAGATGGTGAAAATGGATGACAAGATCAGAAAATAAAGGAAGAGGACAGAAGTGTGGTAAGGTCAGTGAGCAGGCTGGGAAGAGCTACAGAATGTACAAGTTCAAAGTAGCTATGGGTATCTACTTGTGATGAACTGAGTAAAGTCTCTAATTCAGTGTACAGAAGAACCTTTGGCACTATAGGATGGTTACATCCAGGGGCATAAAGAGGGTATCTTCCATGCATACTGAAGTCCTTTCCACCTGCTACACATGGGACAATCTTCAACCGTCATTGAGCCTGAGTTAGTTTAACAGAGTCACTGAGCATCTCTTCAGGATTTACCATGGAACCTTTACAGTCCTGAGAGGAAAAGTAAGCGCTTAGAAACAATGAAGTATTATTTCAAAATTTTATTTGCTTCTAATTTTGGTGTGCTCAGGATGAATAAGTGTGAGGTCTGGCTCTCAAAACTACTAACCTAACTCTCACTGATTAGGTAATGGTATGGGCTACTCTTCTCTGAACATTACTCATTCTGCATGCTGTTGCATACCTCACCTGAATGACTTTGAGGCCTGATTTTCCAAGGCTTTTGAAAAAGCCACCACTTTTTCATTGCTTTGACATTGATTTTGTGGCTTTAAAAATCGGCTGTCTTGAGTTTCAAGTACACAAAATCATTACTCATTTTGGAAAATCTTAGCTTAAATACTTATTAGAGGAGAAACACTGACAACAACCAAACAAAAGGCAAGCTCATAAACCCATAATAAGGCACTTTCACAAGTAAACAGGCTGATTTCCAAGACTGTGGTCTACGCAGCAGCTCTGTCCTAATGTGCTTCCTAAGCTAGGAGGCAAGACACATAGTCTTTTCCAGTCCATCTTTGAAGATTCATGTCAGAAAGTGACCAGGGTTGATTTATGTGCTTTAAGAGGTCAAGAACAACAAAACCAGGACCTTTTTCTTAGTGCATTTGTTCTTCCTCCACCTTAGGTCTTTTTTTCTTGTTTCCAGGAGTAAGCTCTGTAAGATAGGGCATGCCTCTTACTTCATGTCTATACAAGTGCCCAGGTGTACTGCTAGAGAAAACAATCTGTATACAGAAGTGCCAGTAAAACTGACAGCATTCAGGAGGATGAGGAGCAGTGAGCTTTCTGCTGCATGTGGTGAGGAAGCTGGAATGAGATTTTCTTCAGATGGAATGAAATGCGAGAAAATTGCTTTTACAAACTTCATGTATTGAATCTTCTTTTTTTGTGAAGTGGTCAAGGTCTCTATGACGTTTTGATTAGCTTGGCCAAAAGCTGACTAAGCAGGAAGCAGCTTGTGACCACAAAACTCAAAACTTGTTCTTAGCTAACTTTGCTCACTCTGAAGTGAGTCAAAAGAATGGCAGAAAATAGCAAATATTTCCTCTCTTTCTAAACCTTCTGGGTGAAGTACTGTACCCTGTATTCATTCAAACTTCTCCTTACGTGCATGAGAATGTTTCCTAACTACGGCTTGCAGAAGTGGTCCTCTCAAGTTGAAATTACTGCACACTTGAAGATCTTGTTAGAACTTAAAACCTGTAGCACCCCATGAGAACTTACTGCATCCAAAACACATTTAGAATTGAAAAGATACAAGAAAGGCTTCTTGACCACCATTTTCATTCTTGTATCCATAGAAATAGAGGTTGAATTGGAAAAAAATGTGCTATGTTATTTTAAATAATCACCATATAATGATTACTGTAAAGCATTTGCTTTGTTTTAACTGGTCTGACACTCATTTCCATAGAAACAGAGAGAGGATAGCAGCCCACTTGTTTGAACTGTCTTGTAGATTTCATCTGTGTCAGAATGCAGGAATATAAAGCATTTTAAAATGTGGGAAAAGCCTGAGGTTTTGTACTTGGTTTGTTTGGTGTTTTTTTGCCCCCAAAAGCCAAAGAGAGCATTAGTGAACTTCTTGGAAACGTTTATTAAGGGAGAAGAAAGTGAAAATTACACATTTCAGTGCCCAATAAATTTACTTTGAAGAAGGGAGGAAAAAAAAGCAGTAGGAGGTATAGTGAGGAGATGTGTCTATATATATATGTGAAAAAGTATTTCTGAGACTATGTATTTCTGATATTTTTTGTTACTGTGTTACTTTGTCTTGTGGGTTTTTGACTAATAGAAGAATTTAAGCAATCTAACTCAACTGACTACTATTCTTTCCCATTGTTCATTTATTTTCTATCTGACAGCACTAATTTATTTTCATTTCCATACACTAAGCCATCATATAAGTTTCAAATTGGCAGTTTGGCTGAAGTTTAGAGAAAATTGAATAATCTAGAGAAAAATGAAATGAAGAGCTCAGATTTTTGCGTTGCTCTTGCAAAACTTCCATGCATAAACACAGTTCCTGCATTTGTGACACTGTGAAATTATTTGTACCCAAGTTCAATAGAGAGGGACTGTTTGGAGTAAATATGTTATCATAAGAAAGGGCTCATAAGAAAGGGCCAAGGCTGAGAGATTCTGTAATTCTACATGCTGAACATGTCTGGATTAGTTCTGTTGTCTTCCAGCTACTGAGCATTGCCAGCTGGTAGAAGCTGCTTTCAAGGCTATGGCAAAGAAACATATTCATCACATCAGGATTAATACTACTTTCTCCCTTCCTACCTTTGTGTTTTACACTGCTGTCTCTGCCTATAGAAGGGAATAGCAGGGATTACCAAAAACATCACAAATTTTAGGTGAATGTTGAATAGCAAAGTAGCCATCATTTGGGGGCATGGGGGGAGAGGGGGTGGAGAAAAAATTGCTCAATGCCATTTTACTGAAAGCATGTCTTCAATTCCTGTTGGCTGCAATGTCCATAAGCCACTCGCCGCCATAGGAAGGCTTGTCTTAAAGACAGTTATCTGCACATAGGAGCACCCAGCTACTTCTTGTGTTGTTATTCAGCCCTCACTGCTTCACCTCACTGCGGCTTATCTACATTTTGAACCTCTCCCAGTTCAGTCATTCCACTTGAAAACTGCCTTTGGGTTATACCTGCACAGTACCAAGAGCATACCAGGCTCATTCCTGCACCACTGGATGGTCTTCTTATAGCTTTACAGGGCTAGAAAAAGCAGTGTTATCTCATTGGAAATAGAAGATTTACAAGGTTTTATTAGGCAAACAGCCCCACAGGACCTTCTGATTCAAAGCCTTTCAAATATGAGTACAAGATACTTCTCAGTGATTTTTTTTATGTATTCTTCCACACTGACTGTGTACTTGCCACAGATCCATTGTCTACTTGGAGTCACATGCAGGCTGAGTTGCCATCATTGACATCTATGTTCCAGGGATTAATGAGCAATTCAGAGAGGAGGAGATGACACACTTCCTGTTAAAGCTATAGCAGATGGTCTGAACGTGAGCTCTCCATGAACTATGGGGAATGAGGGTCTGGCATCCTGAAGCCATAGAACATCTGACTGCACTCACCTGAAATTATGGTAGACATGGCAGGTATGAAGTCAGGGTAGACAAGTAAGTTCATCTCTAGTCATCTAGATACCTTTCTAAAAGATCTGAGTATGGCCCCCAGATGCTTAGTTTTGTGGAGAGGTAAAGATCTGTCCTACTGACAACATTCCCCTGGCATTAATTTCTGCCTTCGGATTAATTGACTTGTGATAGCAAGTGCAGGAACTGTCAGATGAAATGACTAGGTATGCCAAGGTGAAGGGAAAAAATGAGAGAAGTAGGCAGGAGACTACCACAAGTCTCCTTCCAGTACCACAGTCAGAAGGCACAGGGTAACTGGTTCAGTTCAGAGGCAAACAGTGTCCTTATCTGAAGCAGCCAGAAGGAAGAGCTTCACACACCTCGCAGAGCTACTGTTCTCTACTCCCATCTGTGCTTGCAGTTGCAGATGCTTCAGCGCTACTCCATTTTATCCTGTTATTTCGGTATCTTTGATCCCACTTATATGAGTTCAGTAAAACTTGCTGAAATGTCCCTGACCTCAGGCAGGTTCATGTGAAATCTGTTTTGCTGTTATCTGCCCAAGACTAAAGAAACATGACTATAATGTATGTATTGTCCAGTTGTTGTTCCATGTGTGAAGAGGGAGGGGGTGAGGAAAGAAAGTGGATTCAGATTCAAACATGACATCCAGGGTGGTCAAAGTTCAGTGTAACCTGCAGAAAGAGGTGCCAAAGTTTGGAAATTCAAACTTGGACATGAACCAACTTCAGTTGGAGCAGGAGGAGAGGAATGGATTTAACAGAATTAGTTTGGTTCCCTCATCTCTTACCTGCTCACTCACGGTTTTTTTTTCAGTGCAAAGATCAGTGTGAACATGCATGCCAGGATATAAACAACTATTCTTGCCTACCCACTTTATACCCCAGCACAACGCTATGGCAGAAGATGCTTTCATGCCCCATTCCAGTGCTGCATTCCAGTCTTGCTCTCTTTCCCGAGCACAGCTCTTACAGGAACTAAGAAAGTTCCTGATTTATCCTGTTTATCCTCATACCTTAAAAGGAGCTCCAGATTATGTTTGAAGGTGGCTTAGCAGGTTGTAACCACAATTTGTTTGAACTTCCCACTGGTTTACTTTTCAGTCTTACAAAAGATTTCAGGGAATAACCTGAACTCTCTTAAAGTAACTTCAAGATGTTTTCTCGCTTTCTAACAAAGGTTTTAAGCAAGCCTACACACTTCAAACTCAGCTACGCTGAAATACATGAGTCTTAAAGCTGAGGGCTGTGTAAGGTGTTGTCAGGCAACAACGCGAAGTGAGGAAACAGAGAAAGGGAAAGTTTCTTTTGCAACGTGGAAGAGTCAGGGCCGTTCCTTAACACCCCTTTTGCCCACTAAAATCCCTTGTCCAGAGATCCTGCCGGGCATAGCTGTCAGCTGGGTTTCCCCCAGAGACCTGCGAGCCAGTGGATAAAGAAGGAGAGGAGCGGGGCTGGAGCAGGAGGCTCGGCAGGGTCTGGCAGGCAGGACAGAAGGTCTGAAGGAGGGGAAGCAGGGAAGTCGCACTGCGGGAGACAGGGAGTGACGGGGAGCACCTTGCACCTGTCTTGGGAAAAACACAAGCAGGGAAAAGTTGTCACGAGCCGGGGCGAGAGTGTCTAAGTCCGTGAGAGTCCTCCAACCATTCCCAAGCAGGAACGAGGAGGGAAAAAGAAGTTAAAAAGACAGCCCTTAGCGCGGGGCGTAAAGGCGAAATCATTCCTCGCCGCCAAGAGGGAGGTGCCGGGACCTCGAACTGCCCGGAGAGGGGTGGAGAGAGCCGGGGGAGGGCGGGCGAGGTGCAGCCGGGTCTGAGTCAGCCCGGCCCGCACGATGCGCGCTGA
>NW_008611013.1:0-217 GCF_000691845.1 Merops nubicus
TTGAGCTTTGTGATTTTCACTTGTTTTTTGTTTCCTGGGTCTGACGCTTATACTTAGTCCTGTGCAGATCAAGATCCCTGCTAAACCTTGTGTCCTGTGTTGAGGGATGAAGAAAATAAAAGGATGCACTTGCAGGAAGGAGCAGACAGGATGGGTGACCCTAAACTGACATCAAGGTACTCCATCCCATATATGTCATATTACGTATAAAGCATAG
>NW_008611013.1:543-804 GCF_000691845.1 Merops nubicus
TCTTGTGAGACCCTACCTGGCGTACTGCATCCAGCTCTGGAGCCCCCAACACAGGAATGACACAGACCTGTTGGAGTGAGTCCAGATTAGGGCCATGAAGATGACCAGTAGGCTGGAACCCCTCTCCTATGAGGACAGGCTGAGAGAGTTGGTGATGTTCAGTCTGGAGAGGAGAAGGGTCTAGGGAGACTTTATTGTAGCCTTCTAGTACAGTCTGGAGAGGAGAAGGGTCTAGGGAGACTTTATTGTAGCCTTCTAGTA
>NW_008611014.1:0-205 GCF_000691845.1 Merops nubicus
GCCTCATTGCGGACAGTTGTAACGATGCATGGGAGATTAGAGCCCGAGGGGCTGGGAGTGGGGGGGGATTTAAGCTGTCTGCCCCCCTCCCTTCCCTCTGCTCGGCGCTGAAATATTCCGGGGCAGGAGCTGGTGTTTGGGCTGGCTCTGCTCGCAGGGAGCGGGGCCAGCCAACTTCTTGAACTTCCCCGGAGCCGCGCAGGGG
>NW_008611015.1:0-2339 GCF_000691845.1 Merops nubicus
GCCCAGGAGCGGGTTGGGGATCCCCGGGAAAGCCCCGGGAGCAGACCCAGGAGCCCCGGACAGCCCCCGGGAGCAGGAGCGGAGCGACCAGGGACGGGGGTCGTGGGGCGCCGGGGAAGCAGCTTCGGCCCAGGGATGCTCCTTCAGGGCGCAGAGCCTGCGGGAACTCCTCCTTGGGCTAGGAAAAGTTTTTCTTTTTTTCTTCTTTTTTCTTTTTTTTTTCTTTTTTTTAATTTATTTCCCTAAACTCCTCACCCCGCGCTGGAGCCCTGGTCCATAGCACGGTCCAGAGAACAATTTTATCTCCTTTACAGCAGCAATTTTATGCGCTACAATGCGACATAGACACCAATGAATATGCACAGAGAGTTGCGAGGGGACAGGGTAAAATGCCACCTTCCCTACCTGTCCCTTTTCTTGCCTATTTCGAACAAAAGGCATCCCGGATGCTTTTTGTGACAGAAGAAATTAATTCCAAATATTTGGTACACAAACTTAGCGAGCCTAAAAGGAGATTAATTTTTCCAGAGTAATCCAATTAAAAGATTTCTAAAGTAATCTGTTTTTTGGGGTGGGGAAAAAAAAATAGTGCGGGGCTAAAGAGGAAAATCGTTGTTATGACAGTGATTTATTGCACCAGTTTGGTCTATAGAAAGAAGCTTTCCTCCTTTTGGACATGACCACTCTCCCGCCCCCCTCCCGCAACTCCCACCTCTGAGGTCGCAAATATACCCCCAGCATGCATGCGTCTGAATCTGTTTATTTTATTTTATTTTTCTGGAAAGTCAATCATTCAGGCGCGAAATCTCTCCCTGAACGCGCCAGGGAAGGGAGTTTGGTCGCTTACAAGTACCCTAGACTTTTTAAAGTGCTAATAGATTTATGGTCTCTTTTCCGACGCCCATCCAGAGTAATTAGCACATATGTTCTAAATAGATGATAGTTTTGTGAGCAATAAAGCAATTACCCATCGGTGGAGCTGACAGTTCCTCCAACTAAACTCCAACCAGCAGCTAATTGGAAAAGTCATTTCAGCTCCATTGTCTGCAATTAGTCCTGCTAAACTATTACACCCCAACTACCTGGTTTGAGGTTTATTTATTCATTTCTACTCGCATTTACAAACGTTTACCAAGTCACGCTTAACTTTTCCAGCCGACCAATGTCTCTAGGGCTGGGTTGGTTGGGTTTGGTTTGGGGTTTTTTTTTTTCCTCCTCCTTTCACATCCAGGAGAGCCACGCTCCCATCTTGACGGTGCTGGAGGACACAAACATGTGTCCACTCCGCTGAGCCGGGGTGATAAAATCTTATTTTCCCTGCCGGTGCAGCCAAGCGGGCGGGCGAGGGCGGTGGGGAGGAAAGAGATGGGTCATCCTGTTTGGGTTTTTTTAAAAAAAAATATAAAATAAATAATAATTCCCCTTCTACACGAGCTCTGTATCGAGGCACAGCCTGGGTGACCCCCTCAGCACACCCACCCGCAGGTGTCCCTGTGCTGGAGGAGATCCTGTCTCCCTCTCCCCAGCCCTTCCTGGTACCCCCGTACCCCTTTCCATGGTAGCGGAGGACGGGGACAGGTCTGGGGGTCGGGGGATGCCCTTTTCTGTCCGAACCCCCTGAAACCGCCTCCTCCTGGAGGGTGAAAAAATTAAACAAGGCTGTGGGGGCTAAGGACTTGTGCACAGTGAGTGGAAAAAATGCGTTAAACATCGGTTTTGACGCCCCACCGGAGCTTCAAAGTATACACCGTCTGGATTTCTTCTACTTAATTTAATCTTTATTGGACTGGGTTTCTTCTTGCCATCTATTCACCAAAAGTCCCAGCAAAACGTACCACAGGAGAGAAGAGAGAGGCAGGGGGGACACACAGAGAGAAGGGGGGGGTAAGGGGGGGGGCATGCGTTAAACATCGGTTTTGACGCCCCACCGGAGCTTCAAAGTATACACCGTCTGGATTTCTTCTACTTAATTTAATCTTTATTGGACTGGGTTTCTTCTTGCCATCTATTCACCAAAAGTCCCAGCAAAACGTACCACAGGAGAGAAGAGAGAGGCAGGGGGGACACACAGAGAGAAGGGGGGGGTAAGGGGGGGGGCGGGTTAGGCCTAAGTCACTTGAAGGAATTTACAGCGAGAAGCATCCCAGACTGAGAAAGAAACGCCGATTTCTGAGCAGCTAGGAGGGGAAGAGATAGTGCCCTGCCTTGAGCCTCTACAACAAAGCTTTTTCTATTTGCCAGCGGCCCCCAGTTTTGTCCGCCTCTCTTATTCCTTTTTTTTTAATTTATTTGTTTTAGTTAAGCCTCAAAATAAAATATATTTAAAAAAAAAAAAAACA
>NW_008611016.1:0-1014 GCF_000691845.1 Merops nubicus
TGCTGGCAGCATGCTGCCGTGCCGGCTCTGCCCGTCCCTCGCCGCTGGCCACGTTTCTGTACAGTCACTGCGTCCTTCAGCAGCTTCCACGTCCCCAGCGAGTCCCACGGCTGACAAGTCTGTAAGACACAGAGGTTGGCAGTCAGCGTGGGGGTGCAAAGCTGAGCGTGGACTGGCATGGAGCCGCAAGGTCTTGGGTCCCTTCGCAGAATCCCACGATTCCTTGTCAAGCAACTAGGGGACCTCTCAGGTGCCCAGGACCCCACAGGACTGAGGACAGCAATGCCAACGGTTCTGTGCACACGAGAAACCGTGTGACAGCCACTCGAAGGCCCCCCTTTGCCTGCTCAAAGCCATTTGTGCCCAGTGCCGTGGGTGTGGGGCATGTTCCTCCTTCCCAGTGGTGGCGGGCAGGCCCCCAGGAGCATGGGGAGCCCTGCTGTAGGGCCTCAGGATGGTCCCTGTCCTCTGCCTGCCACTGTCCTGGCCTTGGTGGGAAAAGACAGATGGAGATTTCTCTGCCCCCATGGTGCAGGGCCAGCAGAGCTCAGCTGCTCTCCTTGGGGAGGTGGCAGCGGGGGAAGAAGCAAGGAGAGAGGCTGGAGGAATGTGTTGGGCGGCACATCCCATCGGGCTGGAGGCAAAACATCTGCTGGGGCTCACCCACCACTGCCTGAGGGGAGGTCTTGGCAGGGAGAGAGGCACCTCCATCCTCCCCCCATGTCCCCAGGGTGGGGCAAAAAAGCCAGCGCTGCAGAGCCTGCCCTTTCCCTCCTGTCTCCATTCTCGGTTCTGTCCTGCTTTCCAGAGGAAAGGAGCCTGCCACCGGCATACCAAGTGGCTGCCACCCTCTGGTCCCCAGCACTCATGCTGCTGCTGGGGGACCTCTGCTCTGGGGGACACCAGCGACCCTCGCAAAGTGCCTGAAAAGAGGAGAGCTATGGCCCCAGGTCGCTCATCCACTCAGTCGTGCAGGCGCAACCATGCCGAGTGCCTTCTGAAGAAGAAGCCAAA
>NW_008611017.1:0-11670 GCF_000691845.1 Merops nubicus
TAAAATATATAAATAAATACATATACAAAATATGGAATTACTTTCCAGAGAGATGTTACATATAACAGGCCACCTTTCCTTAATCCAGATTTCATTGTCATACAGAATTTGTCCATGAAATTCAGTAAACAATCAGCCTAAAAAAAAAAAAAAAAAAGCCAAAGTCTTCCTTATGTGAAAGCATCACATACCAGACCAAAACCAAACCACTTCTCTCCCAATTAAAAGGACATACAACATCATGGCAGACCGTTGGTTTAAGTATTTAAACCCAAAGGTTCTTACTCTTATGCTTAGATGCAGGCAAATCATCTCTACCAAAGTCAAATCAAGTAACAATTGTGTGTAGCATAAACAAAGCGTGTGGGTCTCAACACCCACATCCACAATCCCCCCATTTGGCAGCACTGTTTTAAACTGGGGTTCCTCATACAGAATATGTGCTTTGGTAGAGTGTACCAAGACAGCACAGAATAGATACAGCTTTTCAAAATAAATAAGCAAATAGAAAGGGTGGTACTGTAATGGTAATTTTTTTGTCTGTGAATACTCTGTATTAGTGTGAGCAGGAAACATACGCCCTGTTGCACAAACTCAAGCGAAGAACAGACAGAAGAATGCTTTACTGAGAGCTTCAGTGCAACTGTTATCCTTTCCAGTGGCATAATTCAGTGATGGGTATACCAGAAATACCAATAAAATAGAATAATTAATTAAAAAAAATTATCTTGGTATTTGTAGTTATTTCAAATATCAAAACTTAATATCTTCTGGAAACATTTCCTTTGCTTCACAAATTCATTTCTGTTATCTAGAATAGGTCAGTGTGTACGCATATGGTTCTATACATATCTGTAAATCATTCCATACTCTTACTTCCTCTGCATACAGAAGTATACACTAGAATTACTGTGTAGTATTTGGTATTCACATGTTACATTTAAATAAAAGTTTATTAAAAAACAATTATATTAAATACAGACTAACAGAATATTCATAATATACTTTACAGAAAAAAATAGGCATGTCTTTATTTTAGAAATAAGTTTCTTTAAAAAGTTCTTTGAGATTTTTATAAAATTTTTACCTGTGAAGGTAAGTTTTCTGTCAGACCTGTAAAAACACCTTAACCTTTAAATCCTTGTGGGTTTTGTAATTTTTTTTTTTTTTTTTTGCTTTAAAGCTTTTACAAGCTTACAATCTATAAATTCTTTAAAATAGAAAACAAGTATCTTCTGGGATCAAATTGGTCACAGGCCGTTCTTTAGTCAGTGGAGACTCCCTGAATCCATTCCCAAGTGCCTTCTGTTGTTCTGTCTCTCTGGGTATCAATAGTGCAGGTTGATGTGGAAACTCAGAGCTCCCTACCCGTCCCATAGGAAGCCTGATGCGTGCCAGCGGAGGGTGCGGGTGCAGCCGCGTCCACGGAGGGCGTGGGGGGGGGTGCGGCCGCGTCCACGGAGGCTGTGACTCCCCAGCTGCTACAGGAGGCAGAGCTCTTCACTCCACGTGCAATGCAGTCCACAGTGTTTGCCCAGCCCCTCCGAGGTCTCTGCGAGGTCCAATGGCCACGCACAGATGCCAGAAGAGCTGGCACCCAGCCCTCATTTGCTTTCCAAGTTATAGCAGTGGACATCTCCCTTCCCCTTGCCGTCGTAGCCGGGCAGGGGCTGCCCGTACTTGTCCACGCACCAGCAGTAACCCCTCTTTCGGCCTTTGGATGGGCGGCACTGAAACAGAAGGAAAGGCCCAGTTAGCTTTGCTTCTGTTATCTCTGGTTTGAGTGTTAGCCAGCAGGGATCCCTCCTGTGATCGCTGTACTTCCACATCCTGGCCACATCTGACAGAAGCAAACAGAGCATTACCACTACCAAGGATTACAATAGAGCCTTATCTCCTCTTGTCTGTCAGCCCCTCTGGGTTTATTACTCACAATAAAATTGCTCTGAAAGCTACCAGAGAACAGCCTTATGAACCCCTCCCTAGGCAGCACAGTTTGAATACTCCCTTTTGAATATTGCCTTTGGAATACCAGCACTACTTACAACAGTATGGGCTGACAACTGGGACCCATCTTTGGAAAAGAATAGATTTGTTCTACGCTAAAACACAGGTCTGGCAAAGGCAGCCATTACAGCAATAAACACCCTTGGCTTGCATCTGTTTGCTGGAGGAATTTCAATACTGTAGTTGACATTTATGAACAGACACATAATCCTTCTGTCATGGAGTTATCACTTCAGCAACTGCTAGGTGTACTGGAACTTTACATGTATATTTTCCTATAAATAATGTTGCTTATATACTAGTTTATAACCAATGTCAGCCTTAGAAGTGGCCTGTTGGAATTTGCCAGCAATGCTGACCAGCCTGAAACTACCACAAGTGATGACACTGAACTGCTTTAGAAACAGTAAGGCAGTAAAAATGCATTATAAAGCCTAGCAAGTACCAAGTAATGTTCTCCTCAAGGAGCCAAAAACGGTAAAAACTAGACACTAAAGGGGATATCATGCTGCAGTTTGCATTCGGTAAGCAACAGTTACATACCGTGAACCTCTGGAGTAGGTGAAAACCTTGCAGAGTCCCAAAGACAACTGTTTCCAGGACACAGATGGTCTCACTAGGTTGGTCACAGTCAACCTCACTGCCAAGACCTATGCTCCATGCTATAGTCCAGGTTTTGAGATTTGGTGATACAGGATTCAGTGCAAATGCTAACAGAGGTGGCTGTTTAGTCAGGACAGACAGGCAGCAGGCAGTGACACAAACATACCTAGCTTTTCAAAGACAGAGGTTTCATCTGTTGCACCACCAACATGAAGGAAGATAAGCTAGACTGAAGCCACTCGACGGCTCTCAATACTGCAAAGCCTTCCATGCAAGCAGAGCAAATGCTGCCCCTGGGATCGCACAGTAAGTCAAGTATTTCACAGGTTCAGGCTGGTTCGTATCAGGTAACTTCTGTCACTACTGCTCAACTGCATGTTCTCCCAAGTCTAACAGGTGTGGATGCATCCCCACGTGGGTATGGCAGCAGCTCACAAAACTAAGCGTCTTTTTCACGTGCAGGTACACAAGGAAACATGAAGCTAGTGTTAGGCTTCACATGCTACCCGAAGTGCCTGACCCTTTCCACACAGAGTTTAGGACCTCAGCCAAAGGGTGATATTTTGGACAGAAGCGTGAATATAGGTCACTCCTGGGACAGCCTGCACCAGTACAGTGGCCCCTGAGCCAACCAATTTGTGGTGGCATGGAGCAGGGTGGACAGCCTTCAGCAGGAACTTCTTGAAGACAGATGGGATCAGATCATGGTAGACAAACTTCTCAACAAGTTTCCATCTCGTTTATTTTATTTTGGAGTAAATTAAGTAATGTTAATCATCATAATTGCAGAATAATCTACCCTTGTGATATATTTTTGAGTAACAAGCGCAATGCAGGAATACTACAAAGCCTTCCCTTCTCTGAATTTGCAATCCTCCTGCATTAGCCCAATGCAAACGGGCAGCAGTAGAATGACAAGTTCAAGCTTAAACCATTTATCAGCTTATTTTAGGAGTGGGTGAAGATCAAATATCCTGAGATAACAGCTACATTAATAATTTGCTAAACTATGTGACTAGCTGCATTTCAGTTCTAGTTACCTCTTCAGCTGGTTGTCTGCACCAAAAGTTTAAATGCAAGTTTTACCACTTATCTGTATTGTCTCAAAAGCTCGACTATGGGTTGAGATTATTCTCCAGGATTTTCGTAAGTGGCTGCTCAAAGTCCTCTGACATCAGTGGGAAATCTTCCTTCAATTTTGGTGGCAAGAGGACTAGACTTTAGCTTAACTGGTATTGACATTTACTGACTTAAATGCTTCATGCTCAAAACTGAGGAATTCATAAATAACAGCCTTTGCACAATTTAAGTTTTACAGAAAAGGAAACTGAGGCAGCAGTTCTTAAGTTGTTTTTCCCAAGAGAGTAGGCAGAGATGGAACCCAAATTAGAGCACAGGGCTTCTGGCTGTCAGCCTTGGTGCTCCAGCAGTGAAACTACACCTCTGCTAATAATAGTAACATTGCCTCCCCTTTTAGCAGTACTATATGAAGTACGTTACACAACTCTCGCTGATTCATAGGCTTGCATCGTTCTCAAAAGAAATGATCAATTAAAGTTAACTCAGGTTGTTGGAGGTTTTGATTGCTTTTTACAGTTGCACAATCAGATTTAAGAATTAACTACAACATGAAGTTGATCTGCAGGAACACCTTCCCTACTACTAATATTTTAATTTCTTCTAGACCACCCATTTGGAAAACAAAGCATTCCTATCATTCTGCAGCTGAAATAAAGCTCTTTGAGGAAACAAGTTACACCTTCCAGCCTGCAGTTTTGTACAACCACTCAGCTAGGCTGTCAGTAGTAAGGCACTTCTGATACAAATGTGATGCTTTTATCCTGAAGCAGCTAGCTTGCCTTCCCTACAGAACTGGTTGAGAGTTCATACAGGAAAAAAAAAAAAAGAGATCTAGTCTTCTGAATTTTGTACTCTTCTAGTCTTCTGAATTTCAAGGCTCTGCCTAGTGCTTCTGTATGATTTCAGAAGTCCAAAAAGCTGGAAAACTGCCCAAGCGGTGGAACCAGTAATTACTTCTGATAGAAACACCAGCTGCCAGCTTCCATGCCACCTGCCCCTTTCCCTTCCACAAAGAAGTGCCACAGAAGCATTCGTGGGGCACAGCGAAGCATATGGTATCCCACCGAATTCCTGGTCAGCCCAGAGGTCTCTGTGGAGCTACAACTGTGGTCTCCCTGAACAGACTGCAGACAGCATTGACATATACCTCAGGCCATTTTGGCTCCTGCCAAGCCCAGCTCTGTTTTCACTGGAACAATGCCAGCTCACATTTAGGCAAGTATCTGGCTCTGGTACACAAACACGGGGCAATTCTAGTAATTGCCCCATATAGTAATTCTAATTTCATCAAAACCTTTTTTCCATGCTTGAGGCAGAAACGTGCCTGTATCAACCTACTCCACATAAATATACCTGTGTACCACAACTGAATAGCACAATGCTACATGTGTGGTTTATTAAGGCAAAGAATTCTAAATGCTAATAAGTCTGATTTTAAGTTTATATATAAACAAAAGGTGTGAAGTATTTTTCATATTATACCCTGACAGGTAAATTTCTGTTCTTAAAATTATTTCACATATGCAAATTACTCTCTGTGGTTACTCCTAAAAAATCATTACCTAGGTATCCACAAGTATCTTGACAAGTAATTGTGTTCAGCTTGTCTGGAAAAGCAGGTGACTGGGAAGGCAGAATATACCAACAGATGAAGTGCTTCCTGAAGTGCTTAATGGTTTCCAGAGTGATCATTGTTTATCGAGTTCCTACCATCACACTCCTATCTGCATTATCGTCCTAGGTAATGGCTTTGGCAGCTGTTTCCAGAATTAAAAATGCCTGGCTTACACTCATTTTTTTTGATGGATTTACTGTGTGTTTCCTAACCTACTATTCTGAATCTTGTTGTCAGAACAGAATATAGCTGAATAACAGATTAAATGCTGCTAATACTAGCACTGAAGGAAAGGAATAAAATAGCCTAGTGTCCTGCTAATGACATCAGACACCTGCTCACAGCATCCAGAATATCACACCTACACACTGACACTCCAAAAAGAAAACAATTGTTGCATTGCCTTGTGGACAGTAAATTCAGTTTGGACTGGGCTCACTCATTTCTCAAACCAACGCTTTTTTCTAGGAGTTAAGTCTACAAGGGCTACTCAAATACATTATTTTTGGTATGTATTTTGTTTGTGTGAGAAGTAGCTTCCTCTTCTCACAGCCTACTTGTGAAGGCCTGTGCCCAGGGTTGACTTGAGGTTCATTTACAGAAGAACTCCAACTGCATTGCACGCAGAATGTTTACTCACATTGGATCCGTTTCTGGGCATCTCCTATAAGATCCTGAGTTGCCTCAAACTACCATTGAAACTACTGGACCCATGTAAATTGGCACGGTGCGTGACAAGGCAGGTCAGGTATAAAAGTGCTCCTTCATCCTCTGTGTGTGCTGGTCAGATAGGCTCTTTTGCACATAGCACAGGAACCCCTCCTAAAGCAGCATGAAAGTCTCCAGGCAGCACAGACACTGCAAAGAAGGCCAAGTGTGTCTTTGTTCTGTATCAACACCTTATTCTCATAAATCAACTTTTGGGAACAAAGACTGGATAAGTGCATTACCTGTCTTTTCTATTTTTTCCCTCTATATTTTGCTTTTTTCTACCTCAGTGGCACAATAACTGTACCTTAAAAGTGTACTCGTGCTTTAAAAAAAGGCACTTTAATACATGCTGCTTACTGTGGATCTGGTTTACTACACAGAGATGCCAAACACTGTGTGCAAACCACCAACTTTTTTGCTGACAAAGCAAAAACCTCAGAGTCTGAAGACAGAGAAAAAGGAAGACCTACTGAACAAGTAAATACCAATTTGCAGTCTTCTGTAACACCTACAGAAGGAGAAGGACTACAGTACGTTTCTGTGCCTTGAATGCAGTTAAATGATGTGCTGTTCTACAGTAAGCTGTTCTACAGTAACTAAGCAAATGCTTCTACAGCACAGGCACAAAGCATAATTCTACCCTTGCTCCACACAGCAGTCTGACATTTTCTGAACAAATGCAAGGCAAGATGTGAGCATAGCTCTCTGCTAGTTTACACTCAGTGAGACGTTAATGACACAGGCTTCTCAAAACTCCAGACAACAGAAAGAAACTCTGTCCCTGCTTGAGAGTCACCACCACCTGCTCGGGAAAAGCTGGAGAGAGCAGACAAGCTCAGCAGCATGCACTGAAGATCAAACAGCTCAGTCAATGCTGGGCTGATAGCAGAAGGGAAGGCTGGAAACCTCACCCCTATTGCAAGTGCCGCACCTGACACTGCCAGCTTAACGCAGAGCTCCAGGGAATACCCAAAAGGGAAAGACTGTTTCTAAGAAAGCTGGGAGCCAGAAGATGGAGAGATAACACCCCTAAAATAAGGTTGCCCGGTCAGAGGTTAGTCTCTGGCTTCCAACCAATGAACAGTGTTAACTAGCAACAGCTAGCCACTCCTTTAGATACCAGAGAGAAAGAGGATGACCCCTGTAAATCCAAACGGGAGAGGCAAGATGGCCCACCAACAAAATCTGTCCTTACGTAGGGTCTGCCTTGAAGAAAATCTTAAAAGAAACTTTTAGTTTAGGAAATTTTTGAATTACACCAAGAAACACATCTGGAGACAAGTCACTAACTAAACACTGGAGTTGAATGAGATGTGCACACTAAGCAAAGAACCTGGCCCATCTTGCACTTCCCAAGTTCCTAAATGAGCTTCACGGGCAGTACAGAATGAAAAATGTTGCTGCAGCTCAACTCGACAGAACTGAAGCATAAATACCTGCAGTTTAGAGCAGCATTTGTCAAGAAAAGACACAAACCCAGAACCAAAGAGGGCTGGGAAGCCATCCTCGCTGCAGAGTAACTACTGGATATATCACTTTCATGATAACATGACCTGGATTTTCAAAGCAATCTGTGTGGCACATAAAGGACAGATATATACCTCTCTCAAGTTGCATTTTGTAATATGATCCAGTGCAGTTCTTCTAGGAACTCTCAAGCAGCTATTTACAATTCAAAGCATTGATCTATTGCAGTCATATGGTGACTGCAACATTTAGCTCTGTGGGTTATTACAGAGGCACTGCTTTTTTTAAACCACAGGGCATTAGAATATAGGACACCAGCCAACCCATGTGTGATTAGGTATGAAGTTTCTCAAATTAATCTGTTGTCATGACCAAAAGAAAATAAAAACACTGTCCCCAGTTGACAAGGTTCAGCACTATCAGATCAGGTCCTAAAACTGGAAATTACAGAATCACAGAATCGTTCTGGTTGGAAGAGACCTTCAAGATCAAGTCCAACCATTAATCCAGCACTGTCAGGTCACCACTAAACCATGTCCCTAAGTGCCACCTCTACATGTCTTTTAAATACCTCCAGGGATGGTGATGCAACCACTTCCCTGGGCAGCCTCCTCTTGTGCTTGGCAACACTTTCTGTGAAGAAATTTTTCCTAATATCCAATCTAAACCTCACCGACACAACTTCAGGCGATTTCCTCCTGTCCTGGTGCTTGCTACATGGGAGAACAGATTGACCCCCACCTCGCTGCAGCCTCCTTCCTGGTAGTTATAAAGAGTAAGAAGGTCAGCCTCCTTTTCTCCAGGCTAAACAACCCCACTTCCCTCAGTCAGTCCTCCTAAGACTTGTGCTCTAGACCCTTCACCAGCTTCACTGCCCTTCTCTGGACACTCTCCAGAACCCCAAATGAACTAATTCTTATGTAAAATGATACATAATTCACTTTGCTGGCAAAATCCTTCAGCAAAGACACAAAAGGTGAAGTGCATTCACTGAAATGATCAAGACTCTGTACTTACTTGCTTTTTCTTGTAGAATCCCTTCTTGTCACAATTTGGAATATGAAAGCCCCTCGGACTCAAGACATTCAGGATCTTTAGGTGGTTTAAAGTGTCTTCCATTTCTCTGCGACAGGGACCCTGTTAACAAGCATGTTTTAGAAAACACAAATGAAACTTTATTCCTCAACTGTCCTCCTTCATGCAAGAATTAATAAATCTTTAAAGTGCAAGAAGCACAAACTCAAAGAAATCCATTAAAACAAAGGGATGCCTGGATTTGTAATAAGGGAAATGATTCACAGATAAAATTCTGACTTTCTGCTTTATTCAGGATAAATCAATTTCTAAAGACTGAAGGCCCTATGCTATGCTGAGCCACAGACTGCCATTTCCAGTTGTAATCACAGTCACACACCTGCAGAAGGCTTACCCAGTATATGAATCAATCGTATATAACCTAACTTAGGTTTGGAAAAGCTGGCCACCAAGTGGGAAAAGAAGGTAGGCAACTGGTAATACACCATTTAGTAGATTTCCCCCTACAGCCATTTGATTTTTGTGATTCTGCTGTATATGAAAACTGAAACAAAATGGATTTAAATGGAAAACACATAGTTTGGCATAATGTATATGCGTATATATATATAAGTACTCCAACTTCGGACAACAATTCCCAATTTCAGCTGGACTAAATGGATCCAGCCATGCAAAGGAATGGTTCCACACATCAGTTTTATGTACTAAGTATGTTACTTTTTGCCTCACTTTCTCCATCTCCAAAAGGCTGACAGCAATGTAGTGAGGATGAGTTCTAGGACAATGAGCCAAAAACAATCTTCCTGAAGCACTTTTAAAGAGCGTGTCTTACACGCCAACTAATTATTTCTCAGTGCAGCCCTTCAGGGTAGGGAGTAAAGCATTATGAGCCCTACTCTGCAGTCAAAAAACAGGAGCAGAGGAGAGGCCAAGAAGGCAGTCAGTGTCAGCAGTGGGATCAGGATTCAAAAGTTGCAGCCTCAAACCCGTGCTTAGCTGCACTCCTGTCTGGGCACATTACTGACTCGGCCTACCAGCCCACTTCTTCAGCAGAGACTTGAAAAAATGCCTTTGCATGGTTGCATGGGCTTAAAATATTTAAGTTGCTGTATCGACACAAAGACTCATTTGGTGCAATATTTAATTAGTGTAGTAATTACATTTATACTTTCAAATGGTAATACTAGTTTGCTCATGTAAAGTGACTACAGTGTATATGAAAGCATATAGATCCCACAGTTCTACTGGAGTTTAAAATTGATTTTTTTGGTTAGCAAAAACCTTCCTTGCTGCTTTCATGTTTTCTTTCATTATCAATCTCACAAGCTCTAAATGTGCTCTAAACTGCTGCTCTTACTGGCAGTTGTTTAGAAAAACAAAACTGCTCAGACACTGACTGCAAATCACACACATTCAAATATTTGGTCCTAAGACAGACCTACAAAAAGATCCTCTTTTTTTTCCTCTCTCCAGAGTCAGAGAGATCAATATCAAAAGCTAACATGCAGACACAGCTGAAAGGACATTGGCTGACAAAGGCACCTGTCCCCAAAAGACTTATTTTTGGTTCTTACAGACACCCGCAGCCTTGGTAAGTTGCTGCACCTTTGCTCATGGGACCAAACTACCATGTTAAGTGAAGTGTTCATCCTAGTGAAGACCAGAGTCCTACTTCCTCAGGGCTACCACAGGTCATTCTTTTACTGTAGGCAGTTCACATTTTGGGAAGAGGACATGCTGGAAGGCAGATATTGAAGTGTTTTTACTAAATGGACAGATACTAGTGACAAACTAATTCACCATCCTTGCCATGTTAACTCAGAGAGCACACTCTTTCCACACCACACGTTTCAAAACCTCCTTTTGCACATGAGAAGCCATGTCTGTTCTCACCATGATGAAACACCAAAGTATATCGAGATATTTTAGGCCATCTGGCACAGGCACAAGGCTAACTGCCAGGTTAACAGCCAGGATGTCCAGGAAGAGGAATTATTCTCCCCTCAGAATTTCACCCCACTCCAGCAGCCCTGAAAATCCACTGGGCAGTCAGAAAAAAGAAGCAATGGCAGCTCATGTGCCCATGAGCCTTGCACTTAGGCACTGGCATCAAACAACAACTGCAAATAGAGGTGATATTCAGAACATCATACAATGACTGATCCGTCAAGTTCCTAATCCTCAACTTAGCCTAAGTTTATCTCCCTTGATTTGTGCTGTGGAGTGTGAACACAGTCCCACTACGCTGAATGTGAAACGTCTTTTTGCCATTACAGCAACCCTGTAATGCTGTTTGCAACCAAATTTAATGATGATGCTATTAAAGCTGTCCCAAGCCCATTCACATAACCATGTGATATAAATGTGTGACAACTACAAGGGTGAACAAGAATTTTCGATCTCTAAAAACAATTTAGTGATAGATGTAAAAATCATTGTGCTGGGCCTTCATGCTTTCTGAAAATGACCTGCTCAGTCTGATGACCGTTGGCATTTGCAGGTCCAACAGTTTTACTGGTTAGACAGCCAGAATGCCTTAGATGGCTACAACATTTGCCACCATTTAGTTATTTAGTTTATCTTGTCATAAGCACAACATGCATATACATACATGTGCTCATGCTCACCCACACACTGGGAAATGCCTTTCCACTGATGGGAGTACTTACGTATTCAGTCTCTTGCTTGGATTCAGAAGAGAAATTCAGTGTATCCGTACTCTGCGAATCGTATTCCACTTTATAGCGCTGCGTATTTTTGGCTTGCACTTTCCTGATGATGTCTATTTTGGTGTGCGGTGGGTGCGATTTGGAATCTGGGACTCTGTGGGAGTTTGGGATGGCCTGATTTTCTATACTGCTGGTATTCTGGTCTTCTTCTTCCGAATCACTGGAATTTCCTTTGAGAAGAACAAACGCAGTGAAGAAACAAAGTCAATCAACTGCCAGCTGCACCTAGAAGGGGCAACAAGCCGCCCAATTTCCTTTACGAAATAACAAGGAACAACTCAGCGCTCCGCACGCATCAGCACCGTCGTTGCCGAGGAATGACTTTTGTAACTGAAGTATCCCCTCGCCCCCGGCGGGCTCGCAAGGCACCCACCGCACACCCCATGCAGGCTACCCCACGCCTCAACACCGGCCACTTGGCTA
>NW_008611018.1:0-325 GCF_000691845.1 Merops nubicus
AGACAAGGCAACAAAATCTTTGGTATCAGACGTGATTTTCAAATCACAAAAATTGAAAACTCAAGTGAGGTAGCCTTTATTCTCGGGTTCTCACTAGAAATGTCTTTGCATCCTTGAGGGCCTGTGGCATTTACTCTTTTTTTTTTATTATTTTCTTTTTTTTTTTTCCTTTCTTTTCCTTTTTTTCCCTTTTTTTAATTTTTCTTTTTTTTGTTTTTGTCATTTTTTTTTTTCATCGTGTGTTTTACATTTTCCCAAACCAAGGCCCCCTTCCTGGCTTTTCAGCCCTTGAATACTACTCGATGGGGTTCAGGGAATCCACCAC
>NW_008611018.1:462-1729 GCF_000691845.1 Merops nubicus
TTGCCAGAGGTTTGGGCTTGGCAAAAACCACTCTGTGGCACCCGCCCCTGCCCTGCTCCTTCCCTCTCTCCATCCCTCTCGCCCACGCTCCATTTCCAGCAGGAAATTTGCTCCGGTTTGGTGCGACCGTGTCCAGTCTGACACCCCCAACCCCTCCACCACCCACCTACCCCAGGAGCTCCTTTGTTACAGATGTCTTCTAACCCCTCTGGGTGACCACGGCCGCTCAGGGCTTTGTGTGCAGGGGTTTGTTTTGTTTTTTTTCTCTCTTTTTCTCTCCTTCTTTTTGTCCTTTCTTTCTTTTTTTTTTTTTTTTTTTTTTTGGGGGGTTTTTTTTTTTTTTTGTGGACACCTAACCTTTTTTTTTTTTGGGGTGCTTTTTTCTTTTTTTTGTGAACACATACACTATTTTTTTTTTTCCTTTTATCCTTCTTTTCAACAAGGTGCCTTCCTGTTACACAACAGATCGCTCTCAAAGTAAAGTGAATCGTAGAAACCGCTAGAACACAGATGGTACTATTTTACCCGCATCATAATAGTGTCCTTTGGTTTGGTTTTTTTTTGGGTTGACCATTGGTTTTGGAGGATTTTTCTTATTTTTTTTTTCCCCACGTAGTTGGGGGGAAAGAGGGGACCTCGCCACCCCTTCCATCCCCAAGCCTCTCCCAGCCCTTCACCCATCCTCGGCGGCACCCAAGGATCCCACCCCCAACCCCCAAGGCTGGCAAGGAGCCCGCGGGGCGACCAGGACGAGGGCTGATTGTAAAGGTTTGGCCTCGTGATTGCTTTTTTTATATGGCACAAGTCACCATCGAGAGCTGGGAGGAAAACAGAAACGACCATTTTGAAGCTAGTACCATTGCTCCAGAAATCCGCGTTTTAAGGCAGGTTGTTAATTGGCACAAAAAAAAAAAATCTGGCGTCTTTTTTTTGGGTAAGTTGCCGGTCTTTGCGTTGAGCTTTTGGGTTTTGGTTGTGGTTTCTGTCGTTATGCCTTATTTTTTTTTCTCTTTAGGGTGTTTTCCCCCTTTTTTCTCACATCCAGGTCTGGGTTTTGCCACCAGACCCCTCGGGTTTTTTTCTTTCCCGACGTCGGTTCCCGGGTGGGAATTTTTTTCCTTTTCGTCGTTGGGTTTTTGGTTTTGTCATTTCTTTGGTAACAGAGATGAAGAGCGGGGAGGGGAGGGGGCAACAGTGCGTGTCGAGGGGTGGATGGGGCGAGACACGAAGCCAACGGATCCGCTTTGTCTGTGGCCGTTCCTCAACC
>NW_008611018.1:1796-2028 GCF_000691845.1 Merops nubicus
GCAGGAAAGATCAACCTCCTTCCCTCCAAGTCTCTCCTCCCGTCTCCTTTCAACCGATTATTCTCTTTAAATACCCGATTTCTGTAGCTAAAATGTGCTTCTTTGACCTGCTTGGGCGCCAGGCGACGCGGTGCAGCCGCGGTTGTCCCCGTCCGGGCGCGGCGCTGGGGGATGCTCGGCTGGGTGGAGGGAGGTGGCCACGGCGAGGAGTCTCCTTTGCCATGGAATTTCT
>NW_008611019.1:0-25690 GCF_000691845.1 Merops nubicus
CAGTGCCCTCTCGCTGCTTGCCTTCGGGGCTCGCCGCGTCAGGGGAAGAAGTTGTGGGGGAAACGGGAGGTGCTCGCAAGCCCGCCCGGCACCAGGAGGCTGCTCTCGGCTTGCAGTGGCCGGATCTTAAAAGAGCTTCGCTGTTTGTTTCCGTAGGCGAAGTGGGAAGACATCCTGAAATACTGGAACTGCACTGAAAGGTAAGCGAAAGTTAAGGATTCTCTTGACAGCTGCTTCGTGAATGAGGTGGTTGCTTGGTTCCTTTGAGTGCTTGTCTGTAGGGGACTCGGCGTTCTGCACGCCGTGGCTGTGTGATTGTGAAGTGTCGATGGCATTAGTATCTGGATAATTAAATGATTTTTTATGTTCCTGAAGGTTGAGTACATAGTCCCCCTCATCCGAAATGAAACTGGTAAAAGTTAACCATTTAGTCAGTGACTTATAAAGGCTTAAATTATTCTTCAATTGTAGATGATGCAATGCTTTCTTTATAGCAGAATATAGACTCTGTTATATTAATTTCTTATGCTCTTATAAGAATGAGAATAAACACTGGTTTATAGCAAGTTGCTGGCAGAATTTTAGGACAGACTGTAGTTCCTTTTTTTTTTTTTTTTTCCTTTTTTAATATCCTGATGTAAAGCTGCTTCTGATTTTCAGGATTTTTTAATAGGGATATTGGGAACGCATGAGAAGTGTTCCAGGAGGAATGCTATTATCATGTCATTAACAGTGAAACTGTTCTAAATAGGAGTACCATCTGTTTAATCCAGACTGCCTCTGTCTGGTTTCAGCATTGAATGTTTTTCATGGTGAGGTGAAGTCTGTGAGATTCAGAGCAGTCTCTTCTCTGCAGATGCACTGTCAGGGTGAGAGGAGACCCATTTGTTTTTCTGTAATGTAGGTGGGATGGATTTGCAGGAGGGCCCCTTTTAGTCAAGGGGCCTAAATCTCTGTCTTAGAGAGAATAAAGTTGTCAGACACCTGTGAAGTATTGTTTGTCTCTTATTGTGGCTGAAAGTTAATGGATAGGTGTTCAAAGTCTGGTGTTGCTGAGGAATGTTTACATTTTCCTTAGGAAAAAAAAATGACCTATAGGCCTCTGTTTTATTTTTTGAAGGAAAAGCACAAAGGCCTAGTTTTATTCATGTTTGTTGTTTATTTTGTTTTCTTCATGGTGCTTGCAGGCATGCCTTGATTATTTATGCATGAAGCCATACTACACGGGTAACGCTGAGTCTGTCAGCATGAATCTTTGGTTCTGGTCACATAATATTGACTTTGTGTGACCTATGATGGTCGGATAGAATTGTAGCAGAGGAATGTACTTGGCAAGATTTGTCCTCAAATACACTATTGTTTTCAAGGTTTAACAAGGTTTTGGTAACTGTTTTCCCCCACCCAAGTATATAAAAGCTCTTGATAGAAAAAGCCGTATGCAGGTGATGGATTTGCTCTATCGTGTGATTGCTTACTGTTTTGCTTCCTAAATTTCCTTTTCTTTCAGCATGGACCATACTCTTAAAAATAAGACTGCAAATATGAAGGATGTGGGGGTTATGAATATGAAGGTTTTGGGGAATGTGGGGTTATTAATACGAAGGTTTTGGGGGTTACTAATATGAAGGTTTTGGAGAAGGTAAGAAGCTTTTTGAAGCTGCATCTTCATCAAATAAATGAGCGTGTGTGATTTCAGGGGGGCTTGCAGTGTTACTACAAGCACTTTTTGAGAAGGAAACTTCACCTTGATTACAGAGTCATTCTGAAGAAATGGACAGTATGTACAAGGAACTAATGTAAAGAAAAGAAATTTTCATCTTGTGTAAAAAATGCTGGATGTCCTTTAGGAAAGAAAGGTCATTTGAGACTCCATGTACAAATAACCAGTGCTTTTTGTGGTTTATTCAGTTGCTTTTTTTTTGTGCTATTCCTGGTGGTGATAATTACTGAAAAGATTAAGTGTTCTAGGATATAGTTATGTTAGCATGTACCCAGCCATGCTAGTTATGATTTGCTGGGATTCCTGCTTATGTTGCTAGGTTAGAGGAAGGTGACAGGGTTTTCTTGCATGGCTTTCAAAGGCCCATGTTTCCAGAAATCTGTGTTGCTATGCGTTCTGGATTAACAGATTGCAAGATATATTTTGGATACTGCTCTTCTCTGCCTGTGCATAGAATATTCTCTAGCATTGAACTGTATTTAGTGGTATGCTCTTCACAATTGTTTTCTGAAGTAGAGAGCTGTGTGACCAACAGTGACTTGAAGTATTTTCAGTTTTGAGATGATAAAAAGGTTGTGGAGTTGTTTGTTTTGTGTGTGGGTATTTTCTGCCTTTTTTTTTTTTCCCCTTGATATCTCAATACTTATTTTAAATAATTTTAAATACTGAATCTTTTTTCCCCTGAAGTTGTGTATTACTTTCTCTGGCTTTGTTTTATTAGTCACTTATAAGTCATATGAATAAAATGGCAGATCCTGCTTTAATTACAATAATGATGGAAAAGGTCTTTCTTTAGCTCACTGTGGTTTCTTTGGGTGTTTTTGAAAAAAGGCTGTCAAAGGTGGGGAAGCAAATTATCTTCTCAGGAAGCATTAGAGAGCTAAACATTTAATGGATAGTATCACAGTCTCAAACCACTGTTTCACCTCTCTTTTGGAGAAGTGATGTGCTGGACTAATAGTCTTGGTTTCTTTCTGGTTTGGTTGCTCTTTTTGGCAACCCAGAAACCATTCTTCACTGGAACAGCCATACTGGGTTAATCTGCTAGTCTCTCTTGAAGCCTAAAGTTCTGGGATCCTGGTATGTGATAGGACCATTGTTTCAAGTCCTGCTTGTCTCCCACAGCTAAGCAGTATTTGACAGGAGGTGCTTTTAGTCTCTTTTTCTGTGCAAGCATATAGGGTTACTCCTTAGGTCAGCTCTTCCAGCCTGTCAGTGGGGATGATGGTTTGTATGGATTTTTATTCTATGGATATGCTTGATTTTTTAAAACTTTTGAGCCTGTGTGTGGTTTTGCATCTGCCGTGTTTTCTGGCAGTAAGCACCATACTTCATGTGTTGTGTGAATAAGTCATTCCTCCGTTCTGTTTTGAACATGCTGTCTGAGGACTTCACGCAATACTCCCTGTTTTCTGCATGAGGAGGGGCAGACCTGTTTGGCTCTTTCCCAAGCAGTTTGATACAAGTTTAGAATCTTGAAAGATCAAGGTAATGTGTTCACTCGAACACTTGTCTGGGCAGGAAAAGAATTTTGTATTCCATTAATTTTATTTGTGCTTGTTCCATGACATTAAGATACAAACTAATGTCAGAAAGTGAAGCTAGAGGCTTCCCCAGCTGACTTCTGGTGAAGGACATCTGTGCTGAAGGAATAATCATTTAAGAAGTCATCCTGTGACTCTCTTCAGTGGTAATTTATCTGAGCAGAGACAATCATTTATGGTATAGTTTGACTTGCTACTTCAGTCAGTTTTCATAGTGTTTCCTGTGCAGTTATTTGCTTGTAGTAGATAAAATTTCATGCAGAGCTGCATTCAAGGAGACATTAAATTCCAAGTTGTGTAAATTGTTCGGACATTTCACATGGGCTGTAAGGTTAACTATGAAATAGAGATGATGACTTAAAGAAAGGTTTGCAGGTGTCAGGTATTGTCCAAATTATTTGTAGCTTTTTTTTTTTCCTTCAACTTTTCTTTTGTTGTCTTCTTTGGCAGAAGCAGAGATTTTTAAAAAACAGAATTGCAGAATGGTTGAGGCTGAAAGGGACTTCTGGTGATCATGTAATTCAACCCCTTTGCTCAAAGCAGAGCCGAATAGGGAGGTTCTGCAGTACATTGTCCACTTGGATTTTGAATATCTCCAAAGACAGAGACTCCCCAACCATTCTGGGTAACTTGTTCTAGTGTTTAAACACCTTCATGCTAAAGAATGTATTTTCTTATATTTAAGTAGAATTTCTTATGTGTCAATATCTGGGCAGAAAGGTGCAAGGAGTTTTTTTTGTGGTTAAGGATGTGTTCTGAGCTTGTACTTGCCTAACCACCTGTAGATGAAATAGCAAGCTGGTTGAATTTTTCTATCCACACCTTTGCTTGGATAATTTATGCTTCTGATAACAAGACAAATAATTTAAAACATCTTTTTTTTTTTTTTAAATTGAGTCACAGAACAGATTTATGGAGTGACTCACTTGGTATCCTTTTTTGTATAAAACTTCGACTTCAGTTTCTGAAGTTGAAGTATAAGGTCAAGAGGTAGAAGGGCACTTCTGATGAAATAAAATATAGTCAACTAGTAAAACCCTTCCATAAAACAAAAATATCTGTTGCCAGCCATACCACAGAGAAGAGAACATATAAACCTTGATCAGGGGCTGGGTAAAATAATACACAGATTGCAAACCTCTCCAACACGTGCTGCAGTTTATCAATAACAGTGAAAGTTTTGTATTGTGAGGAAGATTGCTGCATTGCCATTACAAACCTGCCAAATACAATGAATTAGAGCACAGGCTTTGCTTATAGACTGCTTTCCTTAGAGCCCAAGAAGGTAGAAATGGTGTGCTACAGATGTTTACTGTGTCCCATTTATGTTCATGTATAGTGTTGTAAGAATAATAGATTATGTGGTCATGAAACATATTTGTCTAACAAACTATGGTAGGCACTTTTAAACTAATCTGCATTTTTTAATTTAATGCCACTGTGGAGTAATTTGGATCTCATGTACCCTAATGTAGAATTAGGCTGAGTTCCACAGTGGTGTTACTCTGTCACCATGAGAGATCCTTTTCCTCTGAAACCCTGTGTCTCTCTTACTATGGATTGCATTTGAAAATGTTAATGAGAATAAAAATCACTTAGGGTTATCTACTTCAACAGATGTCTGAACTGTGATTACTAATAAGGTAATTTGTAAAAGACAACTGTAACTGGCAGGTCACCTTTTTGATCTTTCCTTAGTTGTTTTGTGTGCTTCTGCAGGCATTCCAGCTTGTCCCTGCTGCCCACTGCCTGTCACATCTGCCACCTTTACCTCTTGCTGTGATTCTGTAAAGTAATATGGGTTTTATGGTTCGAGTTTATTTACTCCCTTTTGCATGAAAATAGACAGCCAGAGATGCTCAGAAAGAGATCTGACTAGGGTAATGAAATAAAATGTCAGATGAATAATTATTGCCACTATAAGTGGTATCTGTTTAATTAGTTAGTTTCCTCTCAGTACTGAATATCATTACTTGGAAAACACTAAGTTTCCTGGCTGCAGAATAGTGTTGAGCTCAGGACCTGATGGAGATGGTTGGAACAGTTGAAGTCTTTTGAAACAGTCTTCCAGAAATTCTCTCTTCCTGCATATTGTGCTTTTTTTTCCCCTACAGGACAGAGTAGTTAATGATATCATATTTTATATTGTATGAGTTATACAAGTGTTTGACTAACAGTGAATTTCGCAGTCCAGAAATTGTAATTTTTGTTCTTGTGTGTAACCTCTGTGATTTGGCTAATCTTACTATGTTTTTGTTTTACTTGCTGTGATTCTTGAGAAAATTGAACTGGTTAGGTCTTCTGTGTTGGTGTCTGCGTGATATATGGTTCATGAGTTCTTTAAATAGTTACACATTGCTGTTCCTCTGAATTATATTTAACTGAAATGCATGACATGGACGTTGGTGCACGCTGCATGACTGTAGTTAGCTGATTCATACAGGGCAATGCTGATATTTCTAGGACTTTTTTCTATTTCCATTCCCTATGTTTCATGGTGTATGAACTTTAAAATGCAATTGTATTTAGGGTCTTCCTCCCCTCTTCTGCCCTGCCTTGAACCCTGTTTGGGCTGGGGGAATTATTCTGCATCTATGTGGAAAGACAGTGTAAAAGCTGAAAAGAGTGATCTTACTTTTCATGGCCATTCATCTGAGAAGATACTGGGTTGAAGTATAATGAGGTGAAATATGTATAAAATTTGCCTTTTTTTATTTCTGGCTTCGTTTATTTTCTTTTTGTTCAAATAGGTTTGTTATTTCTGAGAGTTCTGGTGTCTGTTTCTTATTCCCATCTTCTTATCTTATTTTTTGCTTTGTCCTTTCTGTCTCCTTGAGGTTTGAGAATATTTTCAGCTTTAGGAGAGGCTGGAGAGCAGGCCCTCTGCATGCCTGCCTCTGTTCTGATTTGGAATAGGGCCACGAAAGAAAACTTGATTTAGGAAAAATTCTGAAAAAACTTACAGTAGTTTTCCAAGCAACTTTCATAAATACCCTGAGCACAAGATTTTTGAGGCATACATAACAGATTTTGTTTTAGAACTAGCTTAAGTTACCTTATATCTGTAAATTTAAATACGATATTTCCTGCATGTGAAAAAAAAAATAGCTAGACATTACTAAGTTTTAATTTTTTTTAAAAAAATGAACTTTGTAAAGATCTGATATCTTGTGACCAGTGTGCCCCATCTGTAAGCTACCAAGGTGATTCCACCATCTGCTTTAAACGATGTGGTAGCAACATCATGAGGGTTGAACATAGGAGGAAGGTCAATAACATTTTAGTTGAGATGTTTCAGAAAGTAGTAGGCTTTTCTGTGAACTTAGTTATTGGGGGGTTGGAATGAGCAATTTATCTGGCATCCTAGGCCATGCTATCAGAGTAGAGCAAAGAAATAAAATCTAAATGTTGAACTTTGAGTTTTGATATCTCCTTATTACTCTGGATTAGGGGTGTACTTTAAAAAAAAAAAAAAGCTTCTACATGTGGCTGTTGTTGTTCCTCATGCTTTATGGTTAGAAATACATGCAGTTAAAACTAGTAATTAAAAAGGCTCCCTAATTAGAATGGTTGTACTAGTCTTGAGTGTCTGCATGTAACAAGGAAAGATGTCAGACCACTTGATGTGTGGATACCCACTATACAGATTTTGCAGATGAAGATTCTTCATGCTTCTGGCACAGCTGAAGTCATGCTAGGATTTATATTTACTTTCAGAATTAAGGCTTCTTGTATAACCATGTAGCTTTGCTAAAATGTGTAAAGCTGAACTTCAGTAGACAAAACTAATGCTTTTAGTCTTTGTAGTTAGTACTCTCTCTTGATAGTACAGGTCTTTCTTTGTACAACAGTGGTAGTATAAGTAAGAGGATGTTAATATTTGAAACTCCTAAGATTTTAATAACAGCAGTGGGGTGGACAGGTGATTGGTTAAAGTCCATTTACCATAGTTACATTACACAGGAAGTGATTGAGGACTTTGTTAAGTAATAATATCATGCCCTTTCACATAGAAATGTAAGGCATGCTGACGAAGGATTTAGCCTAGCAAAAGCTCATATTTCTCTGTGTGTAACAGTGGAGAACTTTCCATTGCCTTTTTTTTTGAGGTGTTCAGCTGAGCGGGAGCAGCACAGAGACGTGAGCTAAATATGGGCACGGAGGAGAGCGAGGGGGGCTACATGGGGAATGGAAAAATTACTAGTTCCTTATGTGCATGGGTTTCTTTTTTTTTCTATTAAGCTGCTTGCTTCTTAGCACAGAACAGGCCTTAGACAAAATTGCAGAGCTTCAGAAGCTGCTTCTGGATTGTTAATTGTGTGTCCGTTCTATTTGATAATCAGGTAACTGACCAATTATGATACCTGATAGTCTCTCTTCAATGTTGCATCTGTGCAATAGTTTTGAATAATAATATCCGTAAGTTTCTGGATGTTATTAAACCTATTTGTGGCGATTTCTTGCGGAGATTGCAGAATGAAGTGCTGTTTTTGTCTGACTTCATGTGAGCTGTTCTAATAGCTTAATTAATGTTAATGAACTGCAGCAGATTGCAGTGCAAATCTTGCCTGACATGGCAGGAGTAGCAAGAGCTTCATGAACATCTCTTAAATGATTGTTACCTATGGAAATATAAATAGAGATGAGAGTCCTGGACTGGAGGCTAAGTTGGGTGGAAGTATGGAAGAAATACCTAAAACAGTGAACTAATTTAAGCTACGCATTCATAAACTGTGTTTGCATGCTGTTTATTTTCATAGACATTCTGTGACAAGAATGCTTCCTTTAACTTGTAACTGTCACATCCATTTCATGATTCTCCAGTGAACAGGATGACTAGTAGTAGGCTACTACCTTTTCTGTTTGCTTAGATTTGTGCACCTGCCAAAGCTTGTTTCATGTGCTGTGACTTTTGCCCTTACCCAGGTTACTGTAAACACCAGGTAAGTTTGAGAAGCTTCTGTTTTATCTGTGGAATAACAGAACTTCCTAGCTTTATCTTTGTTTGTTTGGAGGAGGAGGAGAGAACAAGGTTTTCTTTCTCCTCACCATAATCAGTGTTAGCACTTTTGACACCAAATAAAATTTTAAAAATAATTTACCCTGAATATTTGCCTAGTCTGTCCAGCTGATTGCTGGAATATGAACAGCATAGGAACAGCTTGTTGTACCATGAGTTTCCAAAGGACCCACTGCAGAAATAACTGAGATGCCCTTCTGCTTGTGCAGGTGTTTAGTGGACTTGGAATATGCATTGTAGCCCTTTAAAGAGGGGTAGTAGTCCTAGCAAGAACAACTGCCAGCATCACAGAATGTGTGCCTTTTCTGCATCAATACGTATGCAATCATTCCTTGGGCATAGAGAAATGAAACTTTGTTGGATTCTTACAGTCACTTCAAACATAGAAAAATGTTATTGAGACACTGGGGTATTTAAATCATTCAAATGACAGCTGTGTTATACATGCACAACTTATGTTCCAGGAATCACTGCACTGAAGTCTTTCAGAGAGTGCATGCTTTGCTTTTCTCCTCTAAGTTAAATCCTTTGAGTTAGCGGGTGTGCTGGAGGTTTTAGCAGTTAGTTTTTACAGTGTACATGGCAAAACTAAAACTACTGCACTAATTTCCTTTTAATGGAAAGCAAAATGCTAGCATTTTATGTCTAGTTTTTAACTTGCCAAGTTAGCCCAAACTTAAACTCTGAAATTTTTAGGAAAACAGTAGGAGATGCTCTAATAAATTCCGTAATAATATTTATATATTAACTTTATTTGTAATTTTACCCCCCCTTTTTTTTTTTCCTGGCTACTTCAGTATTTAAATAGAGTAAAACTCATGACGCTAAGACATAAAAATAAATGTGCAACAGTGCAATTTGACATTTGTTGTGCACAAAGTCCTAATCAGGTTAAGGTCTGTAGACGGATTCCAGACTGAATTAGGGGTCAGTGGCCAGTACTAATTGGCGTTGATGCTGCTGAAATTGTGTAATCAAGTATTATGCTGATTGTCACGGGGTGTTTTGTGTCCCTGTCCCCCCCTTTATTTGGCAATGTATAATTAACCAAATGATCAAAGGTTGCTTTTTATTTCCACTGTGCCCTTTCTCAGTCTTGCAGGTGTTGGTCTGTGCTAAAGACAAAACACTGGGCTTGATGTAAGAAAAGTAGAAGGAAGTTCATGAAACTTAAGTAAAGAGGAGGGTGCCTCTAGTTGATAATTTAATAAATTAAGATTTTATGTGTGCTGCAGAAAGCTTTAAAGAGATCTGTTGGTTGGTGCCAGCTGCTAGGAAGGAGCTTCTTCAGCACTACTGCTTGTCATTTGACTGAAACGTTCTGTAGAAACTCTGCCACCCTTGGCTGGTGGAGATGTGTGTGGGTGTGATGGTCAGTGGCTCTTCTCTACTGGTGATTCTCCCATGTCTGTAATATACCAGAGACTATATTTGATAGCTTATTTTTATGCTAAATTTTGGTGTTGAGAGAGGAGGGAACAGATCTTAAAGGGACATTATTATGCTAATTAAGAAACTTTAATCACCATTTAAAGAGTTTTTGGCTTTATCCAGTTTTGTGGTATTTCAAATTCATGTTTTAATGGTAGCTTTTGATAGACAAAGTATTTTTCCTGCATGTACTAACTTTGTGCAGAATTCCAGTAATAGTTATTTGATTGCTATTTCTGTGAACTGTTGGGGCATTCTGCTTTAGTAACGTGTGTTGACTTTGAATAGATTGCATTCACAGAGACAAAGAGATAAACAGCACAGACTTTGTAATTTTCTGAAACGTGTTATACTGCTGTAAGTAGGTTCTACATGTTCATGCATCTGTGTCATATATATGGAAAATTAAAAAGGTTTTTATTAGCATTCACTTTTTATTGTAGGAGAATGTTTGAAGTTGCAGTCTTACTGTGTTTAGTTTTTCAAGTGAAACAGAACTGATTAGGAAACAAAATAGTTAAAAAATGGTTACAAAAGTCTTGCCAAGGTGTGAACTGGATAGCTGGCAGTTAAGCCAAAAGCATGAGGATTTCCCCCCAAGTATGAAACTCCCGCTGCTCCCTGATAAGAAATAATTATTGCATAAGCATCTCTTGCAAATCTGCACATAATTGCAAGTACCACGGTGTTAGGTCTGGATTTGTGTTTTGTTTAGAACAGTTTTCTCTTCTACTGAAGTAGTCACCTGTGGACTGTGTAGGTTGATTTTGTTGGCTGGTTTTTTTTTTGTGCTGGGCTTTTTTGTTTTGGCTTCAGACCTGCTCAGCCCTACTTTTCAAGAAGTTACTCAATGCTCCCTTTGCAAAATCCCCTGTCTGCATTCCAATAATCTTAGTATTTCAAAACCTATCAAAGTTGCCCTTGAAAGACTGCTTGTGTTTTGTGAAGCAATGCTGTATGAAGGATTGTATTAGACTGAGTACATTCCTTACACCAAAAATGCATAATTTGACAATTTCAGGTGCTTGGTCATTGAGCTTTGGTAAATGCTGCTGCTTGCTATCAGCACAATTGCACAGGGAGACAGAGTGACACTTTTAACAGGCTGTTTAGTTAAACTCAGGCTTTGATTAAAAGTTTTTAATTATTTGTTTGAAGAGAATGAACTGAATTTGCTGTATTGCCAATATAATGAATTTTAAAAGTGTAAGATCATAAACCTTACCTAGGTGGGCAGTGTGACTTACGTGCAAAAGAATAAGGGAGCTATTTAATATTGTTCATGTAGTAGGTGTATTTCTGTTTGAAGTTCACATAATAGAATTTTCTGAAGGTGATTAATGTTGCAAAAAGCATGAGTGTAACTCTTTGACGTGTTTGCATATAAGGCCATCTCTGGTTTTTTTCCAAAGGTACATTTACTCAGGAGACTTTAGGGAAGGAAAAACACTGTCCTACCAACTGCTTTTGAAGTCTGTTTTTAGCAGGAAAACTATTTAGTATTGCAAACAAACCTCCAGATTTTCTGTGTGTATGGGTAAGGTTATGTAAAAATAGCTGAAGTTTAGAACATTGAGTCCTTGGTGAGAATTTCAGCTGTTGTTTGAGTGCAAGAAAATTTGTTTTAATACCCAGAAGTTGTAAAATTGACCATATATAAATGAATGCTACTCCTCCCTCCACACCAAACTGGAGGAAGGGTAGCCGTGAAGCTAGCTGCATGGAATTTCAGTGCTGCCTGTTAAGTCTGTCCTTTTTTTGTCATCTTGAAAGACTGCAGTCTTGCCTAACAGGGTGCATAAAAGATCTGGTTGATTTAAATTGTGCTGAGTTTACGTTACATTCCTAAAAAGAGAAAAGTTTTGCCTTAGAAAAAAAGACTTTCAATTCAGATTAAAAAGAACCATAAAACACAAATAAAACAACCAAACACAAACTTCTCACCAAAGAAACACTCTCACGTGTGTCAGTCACTTAGACTCCTCACTGTTTAAAAAATATATAAAGCATTCTTCACACTAAAATATCAGCTAGTCCTTCCTTAGGACTGGTCAGTCTCTATCCTGTTCTAATACTGGTTTAATAGTAGAAGAATAACAACTGTGTAAACAATATGCATTGTGTTTAACTATTCAGCAGTGGAGATTAATTATTAAACTCATACCAAGACAAAAAGGGAAACTGGTGTAGTTGTTACAGTAGTTTACATTTACTAACGTTTTAGTTCCCAGACAGTTATTTCACAGAGAAGTAGCATATACCTCTATTTGATAGGCCATTCAATGCCAATTATAGTAAGCTGAGTTTCAGAACTTCATGAGAACTTCTGATTAGGTTTGATTACCTAGGCTTGCCCTTTCTTTAGGGGTGCAGGTTCATTGCCTAGTTTCTGTGAATGAGTGCCCAACAAAGGCCATGTAATTTCTTGCTCTGGAGGAGTCCTCGTGAAGTTAGTAGGGTTGATCATGAGCATCAGTTTTTATAGCACAGTCCCCTTGATCAATTGGGTCAACTGTGTGGACAGATGATGTTAAGGTAGCACTTCACGGACTGTGTTTTGCAGAATCAAGATCGTCAGGAACACATGCTACTTGTGTAGAAAAGTTGCCTTGTAAGGTTTGTCTAATCTCTAATACAAAATAACTGGGATTTTTTCTCATTTAGTGAGAAACTGTTCTTTGCAATTCTTAAAACCCCTTTTTGCCTTTCATAAATCAAGTGTGAGGTTGGAACTGATTTGCACTGAAATAACGCTGTGATGCATGACATGGAAGGAGACAAGTTGTTCCCTTTAAGCTACCAACTGAAAGTAGTAAAGGCAGCTACGAGCTGAGCAGTTTTGACCTTGAAAGTTGAAGCAGGTCTTATGTTTCTGAATTTGTGATGCTACTCTGCTCCGCCTGTCAAGAGCAAGCAGCCTCTCTGTGTGGCTCTCTGTGAAGTCCTCTTCACGTTTTGTGTGCAGGCTCAGCTATCTCATACATTCCATTAAGTCAAGCAGAAGACATCTGTGCTGTTCTGAAGTTGTGTTGTCTTGATGAGTAGTGGTGAGATAGCAATGTTTCATGCAACTATATTTGTTCTTCAGTTTGCTTTTTAAAGTCTGGGAACTTGTATTGGAAAAGCAAGACCAAAATATCAATCAGAATTAATTTTATCCTTGAAAACCATGCATCTTAAAGGTGAAGATGAATGAGTCACACGTATGAAATTTATGGCATCACGTAATAAAGGAATATATCTTAAAGTAACTTCAAATACATCTGAAGATTCCACTCATTTAACAGTTTGTGGATGTGTAAGTAAGTGTATGGATGGGCAGGGGAAATCTGTCACCTCAGTTTCGTTTACTTACACTCTACTTCCTGGAGCTGAAGGCTTTACCATCTGGAAGTTTGAAAGAGTGGAATGAGGGATTTCACTGCTTTCAGCAGAGAGTCCTTTAGGTTAGATCTCTTTGGGAATATTTAGGATAGAAGAAAGGAGGTTATGTAAATTAATTAATGAATATGTAACCTAAATTCCAGTTTGTGTGAATTACAGCTGGTAGCAGATACTGCAGTGAGAAATAGGTATTGATACTTTAGTAGTATAGAATTGTTAGAGGACCTCTTTTTTTATTGCTATTTTCATAATAGACAGTTATTTCTATCAAGTGATAGTTTTACAGTGCAAAAAATGGGAAGCTGCTTAGGACCTACAGTTAGTATTTCTGGAACTGTTTCTACAAGCATTTCTTTCCTTTGGAAGCAAAATTGTGATCTTTCTCAGCATAATGTCTGCAATCCTATGCCAAAGTTTGTGTTGAGAGTTTTTTGGTAGTGTGGGGTGGTATTAGATTTTTTGTGGGGGGAGCTGTTTTTGAATTTTGTTTCATTTTTATTCACAAAAAAGTTCTGTTTCAAGATTACTCCTAGTTCATGCATCTTTATTTTTAATACTTACCACTGAGTGTCCCTTAATTGTAGTTTTGCAAATGTTAGTTTGCTGATAGATTTAATTTTTTTTTTTTTTAATTTTTTTTTAGGCTCCACTTTTCCTATGCATTTTCCATCTTTAGTTAAGGCTTACTAGATTTTATTTACTTCGTGAACCAAAACTGTGAACCAAGAAAGTGTTTGGGAGAGGTAGGGTTACACGGAAAGTAATTTGCATGGAAATGTTCTGTAAGTAAAGAAATTAATGAGTTGCAGACAAGTGAGCATAGGGAGAGTTCCTGCATGTGAACAGATGCAAAGAGAGGATGAGTCTGTATTGTTCAGTGTAGGATGGGTTATCACACAGGATCCTGACAAGAGAATGTTTTAGGTTTAATGCAGGATGACTACATGAAGTTGTTTCTAAGGAAACTGGTGCTGAGAGAACAAGGTAACATTTCTGTCTAGCTGGCGTGTGTGTATTTTTAAAAGAGTTGTCATTGTAATAGAACAGTTAGCATGTTTTGCTATATTTAAGGCTTCCGGATAATTTCTTTATTATCTTATTGTTTCCCAAATCCTGTAAGTAAAGTAGAGGAGTATTTTCTTCATGTACAGAAGATAAATGACAGAGAATGTGAAAGGAAACAACTCTTCTCTTTTCTGCTTCATTCATTGCATGAACTCCTAAGAGAGGGATTTAGCTATGAGTGTACAATTGTGTTTTATTTGGCTCTTAGACTGAGGCAAATGGGACTTAAAATTTTTCTGGACTCACCTGACTTCCATAGATTTCTACAACAATTCTTTAAAATAATTTTTATAAGGTGTCTATTTTCAGTGTTGTAATTTCATTCCTACTGCCCTGGTTGTTTGTCTTCAAATATTTTGTATCTGCAAAGCACTGTTTCACTGTAGTAACTGTAGAAAGATAGAGGGTCTCGCAGCTGAGCCTTCTGATGCTTAAAAGGCACAGAAGGTGATAGTCTAGGGCTTAAAATGACGTAGAGGAAGTTTTTTAACAGTTGGGCTCTGTCTTTATCCCTTTTTTGTCAGCAGCCAAAACTGATTTGAATTCATAATACATGGAGCTCACTGTAGAAATACAGTGTAATGAAAAGTTACAGGAGTATTGTCTATCGTCTTTGACTTCATTGTGATAAGACTTTCTCCCATCATTTTCAAGTAACTTTCTTTGTTGCTGGTATCTAAAAAAAACCTTGTTTACCCTAATTATTACTGGTGAGTCAGAGTGGACAAGGAAGAAATGTCTTATCCAGATTGTTTTGCATGAATAAGGCTTGTCTGATAAGGCTGGCAACCTAAATCCCATGTGCAGAATATGTCAGCATTTATATTTTAAAGTTGGAATGCGTATCATTCTGCTTAAGCTTGCAATTAAATCACCTAAGAACTTCAGTTGGAAGAGGATTGTCTCTTTCTGTTAAAGAGAATGATTGAGTTGATTATTTAAATAACTGTCCAGGGAATGTTTTGTTTCTTTCTGCCTTGGTAATTTTTTTACCTTGTAGAAGTTTTTGTTTTTCCCCGTGCTATGGAGCTGTATGGCCAGGAGAGTTCTCTCTCTGGATGTTTGTACCTGTTTCCAATGCCAAATTTCAGCTGTAATTTTGATTTGTTGAGAAAAAAAGGTTTATAATTTATTTTTAATGCTTTTACGAAATGGCAGCTTATATAAGCATTTGTTATATGTGATTGTGATAGTGTAATACATTTATGTAGATGGATAGAAAGGAATCATGATGGTATTTGTGATGTGTTTATTATAGGAAACATATTATAATACATGTACTTTTAAATTAAGTACAAGACATAATCTACCAAAATAGAGCATTCCCAAGGCTGGTGTTATTTTGTCTTGGGATCAGATTAGCTTAAGAGTCGATCTCTTTCCGGTGTGGAAATCAAATCATGCCATGGTTGTTTAATGTAATCCAACATATGACTTGACATTTTACTGGTGTATTTTGTATCACTCAGTTACAAAAAATCCATTCTACCTTTTCTGCTACTTAATTCCATGTGTTTCTAAGACATGGCAGTTTTTTTCTTTGAATTTTAACAATTATTACCATATCCAGGTTAGAAGTTATTTTTCATACAAGAATATTATCGATTTTCTATGTTCTACTTAGATGTTTTCAGATCACTTTATAACACTTCTGTGTGGTCAAACATCTTGATTTCTTCTCTGACTGCTGACGCATTCCTGAGTAGGTATTTCCATTAAGTTGTTGAGTATATTACCCAGTCTTTTTTCATTTGGTCTTTTATACCTCTTTATTCAGGAATAACTCAACATGAGAAGTTCAAAATTATTTCTTTATTTTCTGTGTTTGTCAGCCTGTTGCCCAGTTTCCTTTCTCCAGAGTTAAATGTTAACAAATGTTAAAGTGTGTGTGTTGTGGGGTAGCATGTTTCTTGTGCAGTTCTGACCACCTTATGTTGTTTTTTATCTATTTTGCTTCTCAGAGTGTTAAATTGTATTAAATGAAGGTTCTCTTGTTACTGAGTTACAAATATTCTGGATCAAAGGAATTGAATGTAGGTTTAGTTCAAAGTAAGGGCACATACGTCATGCTCTTTCTCCGTGCTAGCATGGAGAAATCTTTCTTTAAGTATACCTTTTTGCATCTTCAGTAATGAATTATAGATAGGAGAGGAGTGTATATTCAGCTTGAAAGAACAAGCTGTACTGATAATTCAGTTTTCTGTTCTTCTAGACCTGCTGCCAAGCAGTAATGCTCTCTTGCTTGAGTGGCACTGGGAAGAGATCATACAGCTTGGAACTTTGTTCTTTTTGTTGAGACAGTCCAGGTTTTAATTGCAGAATATTCTTACTACAGCCTATGAGCTAAAAGTATGTAATATTGTTATTCATCACACAGCCAGGACTCAATTACATGATATACTAGATGTCACAAATTATATAATGGCCAAAATAAAAAGGGACTAGTTTTTGAACTGCATGCCACATTTATGTAACCTCCCCCATGTATTTTGAAGCCAGTGTAAAATCCTGGCTTCTTTGAAACAAACAAATGAAAACTCCAAATAAAATACAACCTAACAGCAAAAAAAAACCCCTCTGCATACTTGAATAGTAACATCTTTTATAAATGTCAACAATTATTATTATCTTATTGGTACCAATCTTTTTTCTTCTTGGTCTCCACTGTAAAAGGTGGTATATCTGTATCATGAATGCTGTTGGCTCTGATGATTTGGGTAAATATTTTGCTATTGCAAATTGATCTTGGTTTAAATGCAGACTGGTAAATACCGATGTGTTCAGTCAGTATGTTTTTACTTTAAATGTAAGTGAAAAACATGTTTTCTGATGAAAGAAGTTGATTAAACCCCTTTTCAGGTCTATTACATCAGAAGTTAAAAGTTCTTGCGCAGTTATCTGAGTTCTATGTTTCATTATTTCAGTGGTATGTTACTGTAATAAGTTTTATTTCAGACTGATATTTTCAGGGACATTAATATAGAGAAAGATGTATTGTATGAAAAGTATATTTAAAAAGGGAATATTTCTAGATGAGCAAATAAAAAGATTATAATGTAAGCATAACCTAATGGTTTTTCAGTTTGTTTGTAACTTCATTTCCATTATCTCTTGGTCTATACATATTTTATAAGTCTAATCCACCCCAAACATTCATCATAAGTGCATGTGGAAAGTGACACTTGTGAAGTGCTAGCTCATATATCCCAGTGAAGGTTAACTTCTTAAATGTCTAGGCAGCTCATGTGTTAACATCAGGAGCTAATCCATGGTTTCATACTTTTTGTGTACATAGCATCCTCAAGGAAAGTGCTGTTGCTCAGTAAAATTCTGTTTAAATCTCAACTGCAATTGGCAGATGCATAATGCAAGACTGACTTCCACTGAGAACAGAGTATTGTATCTTTAATATTAAACGTGAAGATTCCAGATGCAGTGATTTAACAGCCTTATGTCTCATGTTCTGCCACTTCATGCTGAACGAAAAAATTTAGGAGAAAACTTTTTATTATTTTAAGTGTTTTTCTGGGAAGCTTTTTGGTTATTGATTTTTTGTTTGATTTTAACAGAGGGACTGTGATCCCAACCATACCTTTTATGTTCCACGAGAAACAAAGTTGGGAGCTTCCAAAGCCCCTTGCTTCCTAACACCCCTCACCAAGGGTGGGAGGTGAGGTGTGGCTGGGCGAGGGTTCTGGGGCAAACGCTCCGTAACAGAGCTGCCATTGAGCAGGCATTCTTTGTTGTAGTGTTGGGCAGCACTGGGGGTTGCTCCACCATGAGTGCTCCAACGATTTGGCCAGCTTGCAGAGATTATATGCTACAAAATCATACATATTGACAGACTTTCTGGAGAGGGCAGTCTATGTTGATGAGTTCCCAGAATTAATTTACATAGTCCAAGCATGCGCAGTAAAATTAGGGCTATGGTCTTTCCAACTTCTGGTGGTCATTGTCCATAGTGTTCCTCACTGTCTGCTAGTTGAACTTTGGGCTTCCTTGTCCATATATGGTCACAGAATTAGCTCATCCACCCTTCGGCCACAGGAATGTTACAAGAGGGTTGGTTGAAACCAATTTTTTGGTGCTTGTCTTGACACAGGTGCCCCAAGTCCCTGGTATCAGTGATATTCTCAGGAGGCTTTACCAGCTCTCTCAAGGCCTATTTAGTCTTGTCAGGATAGAAGTTGCATGTATTGAAACATCATATTATCAACTCTGCTCAGCAAATAATTAAGACTATACAAATGAAGGAAGAAATGGAGGAGGTTTTATGTATTGTCAGGGAGTCAGCCCTTTCACGTGCTTCAGTGTGAATTTAAACTTGCGTGCCTGTTCAGTGTTTGAAGGAATCCTAACAATCAGTCCATATGTAAAAATGTTTTAGTATATTTAATTATTACTGCCACTAATAACTAAATTTCTGCTTAGCTGTTATGGTTTCTACATATTATAAGAATATTGGAGCCATAGTAGAAAAAAATATTCTAGTCATTAAAATAAACATGAGAAGTCTCTTTTATTCCCAGTACTTTGCTTTGAGAGAGAGGTGAACACTCTGGAAATGAAATTCAATACTCTTAGTTCAGGCTGTTTCCATTTTGCATGAATACACACAGGATTTAATGCAGTTGAACCAGTTTATTTTAGAGACACACCCACATGGCACTTGGTACATATGTATTTCCCCCCTAAAGGTACAGCAAGCCAGGGAGTGAATGTGAACATGGGGTGTGGTTTCCACATTTTCATATGAAAGTCCCTGAGTACAGCCTGTGTGTCAGGCCGAGACCGTCACACAGCTGTTGTGGGCTGTTGGTACAAATCCTTAAAAATGTTTTTAATATCCGGGCGGATAATTTCAAAGGGAGAGATGATTTGTCCTAGAATTGAACTAGCAGAGTAATCCTAGCAGGAATAGGTGTAGGCTACTCTGTATTGATACAATAAAGCTACATGTCTACATCCTTTTTAAGCCGTATGATCAAAGCAAGCTTTAACATCTGAGGGAGTCTTCCAGGAAGAATACAAATGTAGCCTTGGAGAAATGAGTAGTTTGTGTTTTATTTTCCTATAAATGTAGTGCAAGACTGACACATAGTTAAGGTACTTTTCCTCCTGTGATATAGTTCATCTTACTGATCTTTAATGTACACCCCATCAAAAACATTCTGAAAACATCAGAACAACTACCTGTTGTTCTGTAAGCAACCACACAAAGCTGCATGTGGAATTGTCTTTGAGTGAAAAGGGATACATATGGTAGAGGTGGCCCAAAAGACCTATTTGGTAAAGCTCTCTTTTCTCCCATTCTCCTGACAAACACACAGAAAGCACTATATAGTGTCCTTTTCTTCAGGGGTGAATAAGCACAAGATTCTTGTGATAGATGCCCCATATTCTAATCCTTTACAATCTTTGGAGATTATCACATAGAAACTTCACAAAAATTCTTCTGCTTCTTCAAAGTAGAACAGTTAAAATCCTACTGTATCACACGTAAGAAATAACTGCATGGGGTTTTGTTTCTGGCATTGTTCTTAAAGGGCATAGCATAAGCTCTGTGCTTCAGCAGTTGTCCTGAAGGTGGCTGTTTTCCTAGGCAGCAGGTATGGCTTTGGTTCTGAAGCTGACTTAGAATCATAGAATCATTTAGGTTGGAAGGGACCTCCAAGATCATCAAGTCCAACCATTAAGCCATTAGGGCTCTAAAGTCCTCTGCTAAAACAGAACAGAATCTGTCATGGTTGGAAGGGACTTCGATGGGAAGAAGTCCCCAAACAGAGCTTACTTGAAGATGGATGCATGGCACAGGTACTGGGAGAGAAGTGTTTGGGATACTGGAGAGGAAGGTGGACTTTTCCTTTTTCATGATTTTTGTAGCTAGTCACTAGGTGGGCTTAGCTGTAATACTGGACTGTACCCAAGTTTTGACACCAACACAGACTCAGTTTTTAAATTTGTGTGAGCTATGTGTGGACTTTCTCTGAGGCTCAATAGACTGCTATAAGAGGAGTTCATTTCTTAGGTAGGTTAGGTGTTACATCATTAGGATACTTGACTTTTCTGACTTAACATATTAGGAATATTGAGATCTCTGTAGTGTTCACAATAAGGACTTCAATCATTCTTGTGATTCTTGGTGGGTTTGTGATTTCTTTAGATATGCCAGGCTAAATCCTGACTAGAGAATTGCTGATTCCTCAGTCCATTGATTGTAGCATTCTTCTCTTACTCCAAAATACTAAATTTTTACTGACCTGATGCATGTGTTTCTTAATAGCTGCAACAGTTTGTGTTCTCCTTGTAGTCTTGCTCTGAATTGTAGTGCTACAGGGCAAAGTACACTTGCTACTTAAACTCTACGCTAGTATTTGGTGCTCAGTGTAGCTTTATTGAATATGTTTAGCTTTCTTGTGGGAGTGGTGATGTAGTTTCATACATACTGTTGTTCACTGGAATGTAAAAAGAAGGGGAGTTTGTATTTTGGCTTTTTTTGTTGTTGTTGTTTAATCTTAATTCCCTCTTGCAAGGTTTCTCCAAGGAAATTGTCAACTTCGTCTAGAGTTGATATAATCTCTTAAATTGATATAATGCTGGACGAGAGCAGCTTCTTCCCTACAGATTTTAACAGGGTCTTTCAAGCTGAAGTAATCATCTGGGGAAAATGGGAATTTTTGGCCATGAGTTACAGTGGCCATGGATTAGTGCCTCTCGTTTAAGGACAGTTATTTACTTTTTTTCTATGTGCAAAATAGTTTGAACCCCCATACCCCATTTGTGAATGCTGTGTATTTTGTTTTAGATAGCTTCTGCTTAAACTTCATTCTAGAAAACCTGCAGATTTGGTTTGTAAGCAAGCTGACAAATGATCAAGTTTTTTTTGAACAATTACAGCTTGATTCTCCAACCAGGTCTGTGCCTAGTGCTTTTGTGGGGAAAACTACAGAAATAAAAAATACCTTTCTGATTTGCTGGTATATAATATGACTCTTGCTTTGGGGCTAAAACAACTCAAGTTCCTATTCAGGAAAGAATTTTGTCTGTCTTAATGCAGCTCTGGGAAGGTCTGCCTTTTGACTTTCCAGGATCTGTAACTTTGATTTGGACACAAGGGAAAGCAGGTTAAGTACAGCTGAACCTCTAGGTAGCAAGTGTAATAACGTAGAGCTACTTGGGACACCGTGACATTTCTAGAGAGTAGTGTATGTCTGACAGCATGTCAGGAGGTGAAAGTTACTTGTAGCATGCTGTAAAACTTGGGAAGCTTCTAGAAGTCCTGAATCAACTCTTACAGATAGGATATTCTGTCTAAAAGATGTGTGCTTGATAATGACAAGCAGCAACTGATAATAAGTTAAATACATGCATGTATTTGTCTTTCAGGTCTCCTGTGCATGTTTAAAAATCTTTATGTAATCAGCTATAGTGTACCTATAGGGCAGAAATCTTTGTTTTTGTCAAACCCCTTATAAATATTTCCAGGAAAAGGAGAAGAGAATCTGAATTTCATTCATTCAGAAGTGTTGTATTTAAGATTTCTGCAAGGAATTGCATTTTTTAAAAAAATAAGTTGAATTTAGAACATTCATAGGGGACAGTGGTTATTTATACCATCTTGTGACAAAAAGCATTTGCTTGTGGTGTAGCCTGAAAAGGATGGTACCTCCTGCTACCCTATCTATAATTAGCATGGGGAGGGAAGGGGACCTTTTAGTAATTCAATAATTTGGAAAAATAATTAATTGAATAAGCAGTGTGGAATGGAATACACCCATTGCTTGTATGTTTCAAATCCCTATTAGAGTTCTCCAGACACTAAAGTCCTGTAATTGTACCTGGAGTGTACTTGTTTGTGTGTTGTCTATCTCGTGCTCAGCATAAAGAGGTCTTGCACTGAAAGGTGAACTTTTGCAATGAGGCTGAAATTTAGGCTCTGTATGGAATATGTATTGAGAGGAACGAGAGTCAGGAGGAGTTTTTAATATATTTCATTTAGGAGATATATGTTCTCCAAAGTCAGAGTGTTGATTCAGCTCACATTTTATAAATGCATTACTCTTTTCTTTCCTCTTGCATCTTTCTTGCACTGTTCTTTGTAAGAAACAGTGTTTCCCTTTTTCTTTGTAGTGTGCTTGCAGTACTGTGCACTGATTAATACCCAAGTGTTTTCCACATAGGTGACAAAAACTTCTTTATGGATTAAGGCAATTCCTCCCTTCTTCCTCCTGCTAACATGCTGAGTCTTGTTTTTTTTAAAGCAAATTTTATTACAGAAGGACCCAAGTATGTTTTAAAAGTGCATTTGACAACTTCAATTTGTAAGATCAAAAAATACATACATAACTGTTTGCTTTGCTTTACTATACTTCTCCTGATTTTCTGATTATCGAGTTTCTTTTTGCCTTTCAGAAAGAGACAGTACTTGAAGGCTTGACAAATGCATCCCAGGTTGAAAAACTGCTGTACTCCTCCTCCTCTTCCTCCTTTAGAATACTGACTTCTTTAAAGAGGTAAAGTTGAATATTGCACTTTCTATAGGAAATAGGTTTTCCCATGCAAACTGAATGAAATCTCAACTTGTTCTGTAGCCTGTCCTGTGGTGTTTTAAATTAAGTCACTATATCCAGGTCTCATTGTGAGGACTGATACCTGTTTCCTCATCTAGTGAAAAGGATGTCTTCAGAAACAAAACAGGTGTGTTCTGAGACCAGAATAGGCAATTCCAATCATGTTGTCTTGCTGTTTAGAGGCCATTTATCAGAGGGCGTCCATGATGTAACTTTTATAACAAATCCATGTTTTTTGATTGAGCCTGAATAATTTCCAAAACACATCTGAAGTAAAACTGTAAAAAGTAAATCTTTCACCTCATGTTTACTTCCCTTTTCTTACAATTTTAAAACAATTTCTGCAAATAGTAGTACTTAATATATTCTTGACATTACTTGTACAAGGTTGATGAGCATAAATATTCATGGAATTAAAGAAGTTTGTAGCAGTCTTCATCTTGTTATCATCTGGTTGTGGAAGTGTTTGTTTTTTTCTGCATTCCATCCTAAAAGAACTTCAGAAAGACTTGACTGTATTCATGGAAAAATACTAATTTAAAAAAAAAGAGGGCTTTGAAGCTGGTGGGTATTTATAGTTTTTGTAATTCCTGTTTCTGTTCAGACAGCTGTTAACCTGCAGGTCCTGTCAAAAATAAACTTTTGAGGAAACCTTAACTAAGAATCACTATCTCCATATATCTACTGTGGCTTCAAACACAGTACTTACGTTTTGGTGTCTCCTTAAATTTATTTTTTATTTTTTTACTGTTTCCTCCTCCCTTCTCAGGTCATTATTCTTAGCTTTTAGTACCTGGTATTAGGCTACAGCTTCATTTCACATCATCAGATTAAAATTTTCTGGGACCTTAATGACTTCCATGTATTGCCAACCTGTACTGAGATCACACAGAAAGACAAAACGACCATTGTCGCTTAGATGTATTTAAATGTCAACCAAAGGTGTCTAATGATGCCTCATGGTTTAAACATTCTTGCTGTTGCCTTGAAAATTACATTTATGAGAATTCAAAATGTATTACAGTATGAATGCTGTATATAAAATGGAAAATAATAACAACAGTTGTCTTTGCATGTTAGGGTGTTTTTTTTTTTTTTTGTTCCTGAGAATTCCAACATGCTTTTAGAAGAGCTGGATCTTGACATTTTAATGAGAAGCCTCAAAATTCTTTAAGAACAAGGATTAAGGAACAAAGTTCAGCTGTTAGGATTCCTAATAACCAGTTTTATGAAACTGCCTTACTTGAAGCTGCATCTAGAACTGTCATGACAGTGTCTCACACAGTTTGTTCCGTGATGCTCTCTGCTTTGTTCCACTTGACTTTTCTTTGTACTATATTTGGTAAGGGAGCAAGAATGGGATGATGTGTTTGTCTTAATGTAGTTTTTTTGTCCTGAAGCACTGAGTCCTCTCTTTTCCTTCTTCCTTTAATATGCAGTACTTCTGGCTAAAAGTCTGAAGATAATAATTTCATCATTGTTAAAAAATGGGACCAGTTGTCCAAAATACAACTTTTCTTGTTGTCCAGTATTATAAAATTCTATTGGAAATATGTTAACATCTTTTCATTGGGATAGGATTTTACAAAACTAAGTTTTTCCCTTTTCCTCTAAAGGTAAGAGAAGCAAAAGAGGTAAGAAAATGCTGGCATCAGAACAAGGTGTTGTGGAAGAATGGCTATCAGAATTCAAGGTGAGCTGAGATGATAAATGTATAGTTTGGTACTTTATTTTTATAGTTTATAACTGTAGAGCAGAACACTGCTATATCTCCACCCCCAGAGATAACACAAGAATCTCATAGTTGCAAATATCTTAAACTTTTTCCCAAATCACACTAAATTAGCCTGTATTCCTGTCTCATGGCAAGCTACGCCAACAGCTGGATACTGCTCTCCAAATTTCTAATAAAGCAACTTGCTTATTAAAATAAAATAAATAATAAATTAATAGACATTTTTGGAGCTTAAAAATTTAGTAAAAATATTTGGCTGTGTTTTTTTTCCCTAAGGTCTGTGTGAAATTGTTTTGTCATGAAGAATCTGAAATATTTTTAAGTTGTTCTGCATGTTGATTGTTATGCTGGGTGAAATACAGGATAATGCATAAATAAGGAAGCTAGATTTCATGACTGACATGAAGTTGATCTGTTATTTAAATTAAGAATTTGTAATTCCTGATATCATCGATGATACAGAATAAGTCATGTGCTGTTGGAAATTTGAGGGGCCACGGATGCCTGCATGGGTGAGCAGGGAGCTTCTGAACAGAATCTTGTGGAAGAGAGAAGTGTATAGCTCATGTAAGAAGGGACTTGTCACTTGGGAGAAATACAGGGAAACTGTCAGGACATGTAGGAAGGAAATAAGAAAAAAGCTGGCAGTGGGTAGATTCAGGCTGGAGATGAGGAAGAAGTTCTTCCCCATGAGAGTGGTGAGACCCTGGAATGGGTTGCCCAGGGAGGTGGTTGAGGCCCCATCCCTGGGGGTCTTTAAGGCCAGGGTGGAGGAGGCTCTGGGCAGCCTGATCTAGTGGGAGGTGTCCCTGCTCATGGCATAGGGGTTGGAACTGGGTGACCCTTGTGGTCCCTTCCAACCCTGACAGATTCTGATCTGTTTTAGCAGAGGACTTTAGAGCCCTAATGGCTTAATGATTGGGCTTGATGATCTTAAAGGTTTCTTCCAACCTAAAGGATTCTATGATTCTAGAAAGGCCAAAGCTCTCTTAGAACTAAAACTAACAAAGGAAGTCAAAGAGAACAAAAAGGGCTTCTTCAAATCTCTCAGTAGTAAAAGGAAGAAAAGGAGAAGTGTGGGCCCACTGCTGAATGAGGCCCAGCCCTGATCACTGAGGGTGCAGAGAAGGCAGAGCTGCTGAATGCCACCTTGGCTTTGGTCATTATCCAAAGTTAACCGAATGTTCAGTCATTAGCCCTTGTGAACTCCAGACCCTGGCT
>NW_008611020.1:0-213 GCF_000691845.1 Merops nubicus
TTCCTGGGATGCAGGCTTGCGAGTAAAAATTAAGAAAAAGCCTCAAAACACTCCCAAAAAGCAGCTGCTGAGCCTGTGCTGGGCGAGGGGTGAAGCTGCCTGGTCGCAGGGACTGAGAGCTGCTAGATAGAGCTCCCAGCAGCTCCCTGACAGGAGGTTGGAGCCCGGTGGGGGTCCGGCTCTTCTCCCAAGGAATAAGGGATAGGACAAGAG
>NW_008611020.1:312-743 GCF_000691845.1 Merops nubicus
GCTGCCCAGGGCAGTGGTGGAGTCCCCACCCCTGGAGGGGTTCCCAAGCTGTGGAGATGTGGTGTGAGGGACACGGGGCAGTGGGGACCTTGAGCCTAAAGGTCTCTTCCAACCAAGAGACCCACTGATTCTAAATCCAGGCAGGAAAACCCTCCCGGTGCTGCCTGGGGTGAGGCGGCAAAGGGAGCTCCACACCCAGATGGGTACCACGAGGTGTTGCCATCCCAGTGCCCCACCCCGATGCGGTGATGTTGGCTTCTCCCCCTCCCCAAACCCCTCCCCAGGGGCCACCGGGCGTACCTGAGCAGCGCACCCCACTATGACTTCCCCCGTTACCGGCAGCTGGTGCACGAGGTCACGGTGGCCTTCAGCGGCATCTCCCGGGAGGTGCTGCTCCTCGCCGGGCGCCTGCGCGACGAGCTCGCCCGCCC
>NW_008611021.1:0-10891 GCF_000691845.1 Merops nubicus
AGCGGAGAGGTCTTTTCAGGGAAAGGCTCCGCACCCTTCCCACTCCCCGCCACCACTGTGCGTTTCCCTCAGGGATTTTCGTCCTGGAGTAGCTAGTGGAGGTGGGTGGGAGCTTCCCTTAGCAGCGAGGAGCTGTCGTGGCCGAGACCCCGCTCCCCTCTCCTCGGGAGTGATCGGGGGCGGCACGGGAGTGAGCTCGGGGTTTTTCTCTGGCTTTGCGAAAGCGTTTCAGCATCGTGTGTCAGTTTGCTGGCGTCAAACTGTTAATGCTTGGATACTTTGAAGGGGCGCTTAACGTAAAAACTAGATAAGTAGGTTTGGTTTGCTTTTATTTTTAAATGTGTTCGCCTTCGTCTTCATTTAAGGTAAAAGTAGCACTTGAATTATCTTGAGTATCACTTTGTTATAAGTAGCACAAATAAAACCTCCCGGGTCGTCATAGTATTTGTCCTTGCCTCATTTAAAGTGCAATGAACTACATATAACTGTTTTATAGACTTTGCCAACCACATGTATTTGGCTTTTGGTATATTTGTCACTAAGAGCTCAAAGGGGGTTAACCTACTTGCCTTGCTGCAAATACACAGATGAAGGTTTTATAGTAGGACAGGTACGAAAGAATATTCATTAGAGTTTGGGTTTGTTTGAAGCAGCGGTGCATATAAGTTGCTTCTATAAAATGGCTTTTCTGTATTTCATTTAGGGAAAAACCTAATATTAAAAGTTTTCTTGTTTTTCTCTACAGGACTCTCCGATATGTTCCTGAGAGCGCTCAAGACAAAATTATCTCTGATGAAGATGTCTTTCAAACAATACTGAAAGTATTTAAAGCTCTGTTTATAAATGACTTCAGTAGACAAGCACGTATTTTGGCCTTACTTCCAGAAATCAGATGTAAATACCTGGAATTACTGACTGTTGAAGAGAAGCAATCAAAAGTAAATTCATGTAACCATCAGAGTCAGCACGTGTTTAGTCCAGAGGAAGTTCTTTTTAATACACTAGGGTTCACTATCAGTCGAGACCAAAGTTCTTTGGTGTCTGCTGGAACTGGAGTCTTTGTTACCAAAGGCTTTGTACCGAAAGGGACAGTTGTATCTCTGTATCCTGGTAATGGAATCTTCTTTTTTCTGATTGAGTTGGGTGTAGTTTCTAGCAATTCTAATCATAGAATGCCAAAGTTCTACACTAATTTTTATTTAACAGGTTTGATTTCTGTCATTCGTTAACAAAATCGCAGGTTAAAGTGAATGGGAATGTTTCTGTATAAACTAGCTAGAGTTCTTTTGGAAATAAGCAAACCAATACTGGGGGAAAAGGGGATAGTTTTGTCTGGAAAAAATCCCAAACATTTCAGTGCTCTAAAGTCTGGGGGTTTTTTTTAATTTTTACTTTTTTTTTTTTTTTTTTAGCTATTAGAAAAGTTGTTCCCTGTTCTTTAAACACAAATGCTTGGGAGCAGTTTCAAGTAGATGACCAATACACTTTGATTTTGTGGGGATTCCGTTCTAAGTAAGGATCTGAAAAGTGAGGTTTTGAGAGCTACACACAGATCAACAGACAAAACTATTAACTTTTTCAAAGGCTGTAAAGCATGTTTGGAAAATGAGTGCTTCCCCGTTCCTGTATCTTGGAAAGGCATTTGCTCACACCTCTTACAAACGGGTGTAGTTCTGCCAGAGCGTCCTGGCGAGGGCAGCTCTGCGGACACGCTCTGGAGCTGTTCTGTCTGACGGCAGCGCTGCTGCCGGGCGCGCTCCCTGGCCCGTGCCGGCGCTGCACGGCTGTAAAAGTGGCTTCTGCCCGCTACCACTGGCTGATAAACTGACCTGACTGGCAAGTGACAGTCACAAGGAGTAATCCCACCGCCTTGCAGCTCGCTTCAGATTTCGGGCACATAGAAATATCTCACAGAGAATCTCCTGTGGCAAATGAAGAGGTTGAGCTGTGGAAATGCCTTCCTCTGTCAGGGGCATGATGGAAGCTGCAGGAGACCCTGCAGAGAGAGCAGGTCAGTGCTCTCCTGGCTGTTGGGCAGTGTCTGCAGCCTGATAATGGGGCCTTCACCCAGCTCCTTGTGAGACTGCAAAGAGAAGGACTTCTGCAGAGGGTTGCTGAAGATGCAGTCAGTGGGTGTCAGGGATGCAGGACTGCAATGTCATGAAAAACAGCAAGCCAGTCTGCTGTCACTTTTCTCTGCTTGGTTAGGGCAGGTTAAACCCTGTCCACAGATTTGGGAAACAGCTTGCTGAAATTATTTGGCTGTTCTTGATTTGGCATTTTCCCTCTCCTGTACCGAACAAAATCTCTCATCAGGGTGGTGGAGGGCGGTGTTTCAAATTCTTTGTGTGCTTTTCAGAGGATCCTGACAGAGTAGTAACAAAACAGCCTAATAGCCTTCAGCTGCACTTTCCTGAACAGACATTGCTTATGTTTTCCTCTTTGAAACAAACCATTGGGCTCTGATGCTTTATCTACCTCTCACATGGATACTGTACACAGATCTTCTCTTTAATGCTTTCCTTCAGTGGCTTCTACTCTTTGGAGTTTCTAAGCTTGTGTAGATTTTTTTTGGCATCCCACCAAGATGTGTCTAAAAGCTTACAGGTTTACAAGTGTTAATGCCTTTAATGGACAGTTCTCTCCTACCCCTTCTGTCTCCTTTGAGTTTTTTATTTGCAGGGGACTGGGTGATATCATAAGCCCATTCTGACAGTCAGCTTGTTTTTTCTGAAACAATCCTATCTGTCTTGCAACAGGTACAGTATACAGAAAGCATGAACCCATCTTTTTCCAGTCCCTTGGCAATCCCTTTATTTTTAGGTGCATAGATGGTGTCCTGATTGATGGGAATGATAAAGGACTGTCAAGATTGGTATACAGGTAAGCAGTCAAAAAAAAAAAAAAAGGGGGGATTGTCACTCCACTGATGTAAAATGATGGTGCCAATAGGCGCAGTTCCCTGTCATCTTGCCACGTATTGAGTTGTACTCGAATAACGTGCATCTGAGTGTATCTCGAAATGCAAACTGCACGAGGGTAAGAGCTGCTGGGTGTGATCTGTTAGGTACTTCTTGTCTTCATCTGTAAGGCCCATGAGAAGCATTTTAATGTGCAGTCTCTTTCCTGAAAAGAAAATAATTATAATAGGAGCAGGATGTAGTGGTCTTTTTTTTTTTATTTTATTTTTTTTTTTTTACACCTCTTGATGGACCTGCTAATACCAAAAGGGTGAGGGTGAATCTGGTAACTCGTTTCTGGTCTACAGATGAGCAGCACTTAAGGAGGGAGCAGTAACCACAATAATAATAAGCACAAGAAGTGTGGCCAGCAGGTCTAGGGAGGTGATTCTTCTCTGCACCACTCCAGTGAGACCCTACCTGGAGTGCTGTGGAGCCCAGCTCTGGGGCCCTCAGTGTAAGAAGGACAGGGACCTGCTCAAGGAGGCCCAGAGGAGGGCTATGCAGATGATCAGAGGGCTTGGGCAGCCCCTGTAGGAGGACAGGCTGAGAGAGTTTGGGTTACTTTTGGCCTGGACAAGAGAAGGCTCCAGGGAGACCTTACAGCAACCTTCCAGTACTTAGAGAGGGCCTAGAGGAAAGCTGGGAGAGCTGGTGGCCATTTCTACAGGAGGAAGTACAGGTAACCTGCTAACTGATGGAGCAGTGATCCACGTGAACACTGTCTGTCATTTCAGGTCTTGCAGCAGGAGAGATCAGCTCGGCCCGTTTCGGATGAGCGATGAGAGCTGGCTCACTGCTGCCCTGCAGAACCCACTGGCGGTGGGACAGTATGTGAACAACTGCTCACATGGTAAGCTGACAGGTAAATTTCCAGGACTTTAGTTTGTCTTTATGGATATAAATTATTTTGGAGGTGACACAGAAAATCAGATACTGGTCTTGGGGGACAGCAGTCCTTTTTAGAACAAGAACAGAACTTCAGGGATAAAGAATTTCTGAGCTTTCTGTGACAGCTGAATGTTAGAATACTTCAGTGCTTTGAATATCCTGGTGCTATTCCCACTGACTCCCTCAGTCTCCCTCTCAGTATGTAGAATGAAAGGCACATATCCCAGAAGGTGAGAGGGTGGGGAAGGATGTCTGGCAAAGCACTGGTGGGCTGAGTCAGCAGACAAGAGTTGCAGATCAAGTTCCCCAGTATGGTTCCAGCAGGCTTCATGAGAAAACCATACACACAGTGACATGTACAGTAAGATTCTATCACTGTTCCATTTGAACTACAGTTCTTTTTTAGACTTTCTTATGTTTATGCACAAAACCTAGGGAACTGTTGGTAGGATCTAGCTATTGCACTTATTGTGTCTCACGGTGTGTGTTCATCTGAGGGAATAAATAACTCATGGGCATGGTTGTGAGCTGCAGACAGTTGAACTGCTATGATACCTGGCTTCTAAGAGGCTTTCAGAGCCTGCATGACACTAAGGATACCCTGCCTCCAGGTAGCATCCAGAAAGGCTGCTAGAGTAGTGAACCAGGCACAGAGTAGTGGACTGCCACAGAGGCAAGGGCTGTCCCACAAAACTGCTTCTTATAGGTCCAATGTCCACGTAAAGAAAATTCCCTTCTTCCCGTTGGACAGCTGGCGATTTTCTCCTTGGCTGTATTTATGGCCTATTTTGCCACAAGGAATGTTTTTTCAGTATGTTTTTTTAACTGTAAAAGTAAACGTTGTATATTGAGAACATTTAGCAGTGCTGTAAGCTACCCCTGGCGCTACACAATCTGCGCCACTTCATAGAGGTGTTGGCAGTCGGGTCACCCTGTTTAATGCAATAAAGATGAATTAAAGCTCCCATAGTTACTTGTGTATCTCTTGTGTAAATTCAAAACAGGACTTTAGATGAGTTTAGTATCTCCCAACAGAAGCATAGTTTTCAGTCTTGATGGAGCACCTAGTGCTTTTTCAGCAGCACGTTTGATATTTTTACAAATCTCTAAGCCCCAAGAGATTTTCTCAGTACCACAAAGACTATTGTTTTGGTTTTCATTTGTGGGTTTGTTTGTTTGTTTTTGTTTTGTTGTTTTGTTTTATTTTTGTTTTTTTCTCTGTATTTCTAGAAAAAGCAGCCAACGTGTGCTACCAGGAGTTTGATGTGCCAGGATGCTTCCCAGTAGAACTGAAACAATATCTTCCGAACATCGTCTACAGCCATGACATAGAGAGGTTAGCAGCAAATCGAACAGCTCACAGATTTGTATAATACAAAGCATACTGGATATGTAAGAGAAGATAAATGTGGCTGAAGACTAATATTATTCTCTATGAAAATGAGTTGCACAACAGTGTGTATACTTGTCTGTTCTTTGGGCAGACTAGTGTTAAGTCGTGTACAAGACTATCTCTTTCTGTTCCTTTTTCAACATCTTCACAAATGAGGTCAGCACAGCTCTGAAGACACAGTTTTACAAGGAGTGGTTACATCATAGTGTGAATCTCCTGAATCCCATAAAGCACTAGTTAGATTCTGCTTGTATTACAGTACTGAGATTTTTTCAGTATATATTTCAAATGTAGTTAGCGACACTTAACCTATAAAAGCCATTCTGTGGCAGTTGAGATAGGCTTCTTGCTCTCTCGTTTTCCATGTCTTCTCATGGAAGGAATGAGCAGATGTATATGCAAGAAGAAACCTGAAATTCTTTTGTATTGAGACGCGTGAAATACTATGCAACATAAGGGTATGTGACTTTTAGTTACACAACACCATTATGACATCCTCCTTATGACCTGAATATCCACCCCTTTTTAGAAATTAGAACACCTAGAAACTCTCAGGTTTATTTTTTAGAAATGTGGGAAAAGGGACAGTTAGATTAATATGTACAAGGAGCAATACGGACAACAAGAACAGACAGTATGCCTGAAGTCAGTGTACCGTACTGGGTCGTAGTCAAGAGTAACTCTGAAGCTGTGAAAAGATCACTGGAACAGGTTGCCCAGACAGGTGGTGGGGGCCCCATCCCTGGAGACATTCAAGATCAGGCTGGATGAAGCTCTGAGTAGCTTGATCTAGTTGGAGATGTCCCTGCTTATGGCAGGGAGGTTGGACTAGATGACCTTTGGAGGTCCCTTCCAGCCCAGACATTCTGTGATTCTATGAAAAAGTAAGTTGTAATGTTGGTCCTGAATTTAACATACCCTTTTTTAGAAATTAGAACACCTATAAACCTCTCAGGTTTGTTTTTTTTAGAAATGCAGGAAAAGGGATGCATAATGCAGTGTTGTTGTCCCAGGCTCCCTGGCATGCATTATGCATATTACCCCCAAAAGTAATCTAGATGGAGCCATTGTTTTAGTGCTGTGCCATGAATAATTTAAAAAAAAAAAAATAAAAATTGAAGGGAAATATAGTTCACTTACATATGATTTAGTTTTCCTTTTTTTTTTTTTTTTTAAAAATTTTTTTTTTTTTTTTGCAGCCACCCGCGGTGTGTGGTGCTTATCACTCTCAGAGACATCAATCAAGGGGAGGAGCTTTTTTCTAATTACTACACTGTTGTCAGCTGAATGAATGGACTGAAGAAATCTGTGTCTTTAAAATACGTGTTGTGTATGTACTTCAAGCTTCATGAGCCTTTTTACACAATGGAGGGCTGTAGCTTTACCACTTAGACAGCAAGCTTCAGGCTTCTGTTTGCCTCAAAAATACTCCACATTTGATGCAGAGGTGAAGGTCTAACCATTTGCATCATTCGGGTCTCAGCTGTCTACTGTTGCTGATATTGGTGCCTATTGGGGTTCAGCTGTCCATGCAATAGCTCTTAAAATAAAAATCTAGATTCTGGACATGTCATTTAATGTTCTAGCTTGCACAGTTGTGTGTAACTAGCTGAGTTTTAATGTTTTGCCGTTTCACTTCTCGTGCTTACATCAGGCACAGTTTTTACAAAGTTACAAATTTTACAGGAGTATACTTTCAAGTCCAAGTATTTAAAAAGTATTTAGTGTATAAGGAAACAATTTAAATAATCATTGCCTTTGCATGACAGCATCTCAGCCTGGAGAACATTAACAGCACCTGCCTTTCTGGCATGCTGAGACTAGTATTCCCCACCTACCTATAAACCGTGACCTGCTGAGCTAAGCAGCACTGCAGGTGCCCTGACAACCAGCGTCCTCTTCGGAGATCAAGAGATGCCAAATAACCTCCTCCCAGAGACAGCTGGGGTCCAGCTCAGGAGGAGAGGGATCCCCAGAGTGAAGGAGGATGAGTACCCTCTTTGGTATACTGGAGATACCAGTTGCCACACAGCAAAGACACAAGGACTGTCACTACGAGTTGTCCCTAGCATCTTCATAAAACTTGTACAAGCCATGCTGAACCACATGCCACCATCTCATAGCTCTGCTGTTTAACTCTTCTTGAAAAAGGCAGCCTCCTCTGGCTGAGAAGCATTTCCAGATGAGTATGAAAGACGAGGCTCAGGCTTGGAAGGAGACTATATAACAGTCACTGAGAAGCTCTGCATTCTGGAAAGGAGACTGGGTGCTTCTGCAGCTAAGCAGAGCACCCTGGCTGCCCCAGCCACCACCAGATTTGTCATAGCACACTGTTTCCTGGCTCCTTCCTGCTTGGCCTGTGCCAGCCACAGACTCGTTGGGAGGCTCACTTGGGCCGTTCCAGTAAATACTGCAAAAGGGATGTTATTTCTTTACCATGCTGTTCAGGCAGGCTGACAGACTGACTGGCTGTCTCTCGTTTACTTTCTGCAGGAAGGCTGCAGGCGGCAGCAGAAGTTACTGTGGGAATGGCTGGCTCTGCTTATGCCAGTAAACTCATTTAAGAAAATAACACAGCACGCTTGGTTGGCATTGTCCCCTCCAGATGCTATGTGAAGTTCTGTCTTTGAGAACAAAAGCTAAGTAAGTTGCCACATGCCAGGAAACTTTCAGAGAACCACCAAAACTAGGATTGGACAGGGCTTCAAGATACATAGCATCTTTCCTCCCACCCCAAGACAGACATAGGCGGCTAAAGCCAGTGGCTCAGGCTGGCCTCAATCACAGTGCACCATGCAGTCACATCTGAAGCACATCTTAGCAGTGCTCCAGAGCTGGCTTCATAAAAGATCTGGGCAAGTGAAATACTGACACTGAAACGCTTTCTAGAAGGATGCAGATACCAAAGGGACCAACACCGAGTAAACCAGAACAAGAACTAGTAATTATCATCAACTGTGAGGATTACCTGAGGAATAGTGCACACAACAAAGTAACTTGTAGTCAGGGGCCCAAAACTGAACACAATACTTGAGGTGCGGCCCCACCAGTGCTGAGTACAGGGGGATGATCCCTTCCTAGCACTGCTGGTCACGCCATTTCTGATACAGGCCAGGATGCCTTTGGCCTTCTTGGCCACCTGGGCACACTGCTGGCTCATCTTCAGCCATCTGCCAATCAGTACTCCCAGGTCCTTTTCCACCAGGCACTTTCCAGCCACTCCTCCCCAGGCCTGGAGCATTGCCTGGGGCTGTTGTGACCCAAATGCAGGACCTGGCCCTTGGCCTTGTTGAACCTCATACACTTGGCCTCGGCCCATCGATCCAGCCTGGCCAGATCCCTCTGTAGATCCTTCCTACATTCAAGCAAATCAACACTTATGCCCAGCTTGCTGTCATCTGCAAACATACTAAGGGTGCCCTCAACGCCATCATCCAGATCATTGTTAAAGTTATTGAACAGCAGGTCCCAGTACTGAGCCCTGGGGGACACCACTTGTGACCAGCCACCGGCTGGATTTCGCTCCATTCCCCACCGCTCCTTGGGCCTGGCTGCCCAGCCCATGTGTTCCCCAGCAGTGTGGACAGCTGCCCAAGCCACAAGCAGCCAGGTTTTTTTGTGAGAATGCTGTGGGAAACCTACTGAAGTCTAGGTAGACAGCACCCACAGCCCTTCCCTCATCCACTAGGTGGGTCCCCTTGTTGTGGAAGGAGATTGGGTTCATCAAGCAGGACCTGCCTTTTATGGACACGTGACGACTGGGCCTGATCGCCTGGTTGTCCTGTGTGTGCCGCGTGACGACATGCGCGATAGTTGCATGGTAGTGGAGGATTGTGGTGCTGGAACACAGGCTGACCGTCACTCACAGCATCCATGGGACTGGCTTATTGCTGAAATACCGGAACCTGACATCCTGCTTCTGGGACTGCTCACACATGAGGGAAAGCAAGACCCTGCCTGCAGCTGCCAGTAGGAATTGATTTCTGTCTGCTGCTGGCTACCAGAAGCCAAAAAGTGGCAGGAGGAGGAGGAGGAGGTGGTGCAGTCAGGTACTTCTGAGCAAGAAGCAGCACAACATGGGGACAGAGCAGGAGAAAGGGAAATGGAAGGGGAGAAATAATGGTCTGGCAAAGTGCTACAGCCCAAGAAAGCGCTTCAAGTGTATCAGACTTTTCCGTGTAATCTTTATATTCCTGTCTCTTCATTAAAAGTGAAAGTAATTCCCTGTGTGCCCATTCATTAGCACCAGCCTGACACCGCCAGTGCCTGAGAGGAGAATGCATTCTGATGTTGTCTCAGAAGTTATGTGCAATCTGGCAATAAGCCCATAAAATTTTCTATGCGAGATATTTATGCTTTGTTAATAAATCATTCAGCACAGTAAGTACAATCTCTCTCAGCAGATGATTTGCCTGGGTGATTTTCATTGGAATTCCCTAAAAATAGGGACTTACTTGGCTAACTCTGCCTCTATATGCCTGTACACTTCATGGTAGACAAAGGAAAGGTAGCTCAGACTAAAATTTAAGGTCATTTCAATAACCGACAGGCCAGACCTGCAAAGTCCTTCTCCCAGGTGCAGACACGTGCTAAAATACCGTGCTAATTCAGGAGAGAATCTAGATGTTTCAATCTGTCTCCAGCTGGCACCAGAGAGCAGCTTGCCAACTTGGAGGGGGTGGAGAAACTGAGAAGCTTTGCAGGTTGGGCTGAACCCCTGTGCCTCCTTAAGCAGGAGCAGGACTACGGAGCCCTTGACACTATGGTGTTGATTAGAAACGCTGAGGACCGCCTGCTGCTGATGGTGAAGTCAGATTTTGGAATAAATGAGATTGCATCAGTAGACACCAAGCTCTTCTGAGGAAAATGGGTCTGCAAGGCTCTGACTTTTAACTTCTTAGCTCAAAAAGCGAAGCTGATGGCAACAGTCAACTAATTCCCCAAGTGGTTAACTGGTATCCCTTTTGATTCAGCCTGGCAGGAGAATAAAGGTGCTTCAAAGATCGATAGATGAGCTAACAAACTTCGCAGGGGTGCTGCAGACACACAGAAAGAATAGAGAGATGGTCCACAGCAGAAGAGGGACGTGTCTGCTGGGGGAAGGAGCTGCAAAGGGGCAGCACAAGAACTGGCAACACTGTTTAAAAAAGGAATTCCTAATCAAGCTACTGAAGTACTCAGTAGTGATCAAGATTCTGAAGTACCACCAGTATGACTTAGAGCAGGTGGACATATAACTGTTTTTGTAAGCCTCCCTGGTCAGCACAGTTGTGTTTGGAACACCTGTCCACATGGGGAGTCCACCCTGAAGGGCTGGGCTGGGGGGGATTGGTGGTAGCTCAGAGACCGCCCTTCCCTCAGGACTTCGTTCTTGGAGCTCTTTTATCTGTCACCACTGCATGTGGCCACTGACCGTGGGATCAAGGCAAACCGCATCCCTCTGCTGCGGCGCTTCTGATTTGGATGGACGGAGAATTTCTGTCAGGCACTAAGTAATCTGTTGATCTATGGAAGGGTGTGTAAGAGTACGTATATAGATATACACATACACTCTTATATATACATAAAAGTGTGTATACACTTTTGTGTGTACACACACTTTTATATATATGAGTACATGTGTATATACATATATATATACACACAC
>NW_008611022.1:0-21020 GCF_000691845.1 Merops nubicus
TCCTCTTCTGACCGACTCTTACAGATGCAAAAAAATAGTTTCTGAAGGAACATAGACACAAATATTGGGCAATTTTACAGCAGTGAAGTTTTTGGATGCAGCTCTTAGAATCTACCATATGAGCTCAGGCTTCTCATACTGCTGTTCAGCCTCCTACCATCAGACAATGGCAGTGACCTTACCCTGTTATGGGAAATGCTGGCACATCACTCAGTTACCACTTTTTTACATGCCCCAGAATTACCTTAAGGTAAAAACAACTTTGTGTCTCAGTGTCTGCCTTCTAATTTTGTACAGACCGTAAAAGGCAAGTCCCTCCTACTGAGGATTTACTACTACCCATAGCTGTGCATTACAAGCAGAAATGCACTGCCACGGCACAGCGCGTGGGTGACTCAAAGCCCTGGCACACATCCGCTTCACAGCTACTTATAGGAAGGTTGAAAATAAACTTCTTGTTGAATTGAACATGATGTTCTGGTAATAGAGATGCCAGCTGAAGAGGCAGAGCCTTTGCCTCCTGATGGGCAGCAGACACAAACTGCTCTATGAGGACCAAGCACAGGGCCCTCTCATTTCTCCTCCTTTTGCCTGGGCTGGAGCACTCCTGTGAATGATCCTCCTGACCACCCCCCTTCCCAGCTAATCTGCAAAACTACTTGTCACAAGGGACAATCAATGCAATTGCTGCTGCCTACAGCTTGCTTACTGAAAGCTGGATTGATTGCTCACTTGTCATCCAGGGTCCATGGGCACACACACGTGTCCAAGTCTATCCAGCCTACCCCTCCCTGTGCAGAAGATTATCAGAATCACATGGATCTAAGAACATAAAAAGGATTCCAAAGTATGTCTTTTGGCTTCAACTACAAATCCAAAAGAAATCCAGCTTTATGAAAATCATACATATACTGTGCAACAGTCTCTATGCAAAAAGTGTGTTTGAGAAACGAAGGAACACATACTGGCAATAAAAAAAAAAAAAACACCACAAAGAAGAACGTGAGCTTTCTTGCACTGCATTCTGCTGAACAATTCCTAGGGTCTGCCAGGCAGGTGAGAGTGCAGATTAGTAAGAAGAGCTAGAAAGGAAGGACTGAGTTGTAACAAGTCAGCATTGCCCCACATGCATACAGGTGAGCTGTACCTGTTCCAAATTTCTATCTCATCAGCAATTCTATGCCCACAGCTGCAAGCCCACAGTGTGCTGTAGCTCTGCTGAGATGCAGTTCCCAGAACGGACAAAGCAGACATTGCTTAAGTTAACTGTGAGGACAGAGGACTTGGCAGCGTCTCCTGCTCGTAGGACATATTGATGCATTGCCCATCTGATAGCAGACCCTGGGATCCTAGTTACATACAAATCCTCAGACTGCTGAGAATTCAGAGTCACTTGTAATTGTCCAATACCATCAACCTTGGTGTAATGCTGCTCCCAAGATATTAATTCCCTTGATTGTGAAGGAGGCAATCTGTGTGAAGTAAGTATTGATCTGCTGGTCAGCAGTCCCAGGCACATGTGAGAGTCGCTGTGCTCACAAACACATGACCTTGCTCCAGAGGGGAGAAGCAATTAGTGCTCTTCCCCTTTGAGCTGACTCCAGCCTCTGCACTTGTACACATGGCAAACATATAAGTTAGCAGGACCTCAGATGGGACTCTCGTGATGGGGGGCTGAGACCCACTCCATCAGCCCAGCCAACAGAGCCTTCCCCACCCGTCGGGCTGGTGGGGCCAGTCCTCCTTATCTCCCTGGGCAGCCTGTTTTTCCACAGCTGTACACCACGCACGTACCTCAAGGGAAACGGCCAGACACACAGATTTACTGCCCCCTCAGAAGCAGCGTGGAGCACTTGCAAACATCACAGGATTGCCACGTGCACATTGCATGGGGAAAACAAGTCTCTTGAAGTCACGTGCAGACTCTCAGCACCTGGGGTACTTCCAGACCAAGAGCACACATGGCCGTACCTGCAGAGTGTTCTTAGGGTGAACCACAGGTGACTGAGCTAACCTGCAATGACCTGCTCCTCTCACCCTTTGGAGTACCACTGCAGAGAACAGGGGAGCAGGCATGGTCTTTGGCTTCTGAGAGATGGCAACATATAAAATTATCCAGTTATCTAAGCCCAAGTTACTGGACAACCATTCTAAATATAATCTGAAAATACCCCCAGAACACTCCCCAAACTTGTAACAGCTGACGAACACCTGGTGCTTGAAGGTTTATGCTCGCTTTGCAAAGAGCAACAACACAAAAAGTCTGTTTTTTCTGAATTAGGAATAACTGGCCATACAGTGTTGTGTGCCCCCTGCACTCACCATGGTGACTGCTGAAGTGTTACAAGAAAATATTCAGATTTTCATCTCTATCCAAACTTGGGGGATCATTGATATATGCAGAGCACTAACTAACTCTGTGTGAAGTCCACCCAAATATCATTTACAGGCACACAACATTGGTGCCTCCAGTTCCACTTCGTTTCCCCAAGGCAGCTGCAGCCACCTCGGCTGAGTCACTGCCAGTTCAGCTCTGCTTACTCCTGCTCTTGGCATCCCTTGGGTTAAACTAATGGGAAAGCAAATTCCTGGAGTGGATATGCTTAACATGAGACCACGGCAACATTCACTGACAGTTCACGCATTTACGCCATGGGGGATCTGGGCAAAAATAGGACTTGCTTGCAAGCTACTCAATAGTTTCCCAAAAAATTTCAAGACCCTTCAAAAAATGGCTGACCCTGCAGAAGTGCTCAAAGGGAGCACTCTTGCCTCAGCCAAGGGCACAAAAATACCCAAACCTACATACCTTTTAATATCACCTGAAAACAGAATAGCATTAATTGGGTACTTTTCCCAAAAGCCAAAAAAAAAAAAAAATAGCTAACTAAAATGTAAATCAACTGAAAAGAAATCATTATTGTGACAACAAAAGCAGTTCCAGTGGCGCTTATGGCCATCTCACTAAGGTGAGTCCCATGGGGGGCTGCAAGTCCTCAAGTGAAAAAAAAAAACAACAGAAACAAAAAACACAGGACTCACCCAGCCAGGTCCAGGTCCATGTCTGCACCGCAAGACTGCTGGACCCTCACCTCCACCTCAGCCCTTCAGACAGCTGGTCCAGCCCAAGCTGCAGAGAAGCATGGCACACAGCCTAGCCCCAGCCTGGCACCCCTCAACCACCCACACTCAGGTGCAGGAGCTTTGTTGAACCCACAGCAAATGAGCCCAGACTCTGCTTCAAAATGGCCTGCAGTTCTGTACTGCAAAATCCTTGCTCTGCAAAGCCTGTGGAGATCATCCGTGGTCTGCTCAGGGTTTAGTTTTCAGCTTTCACAAATGTTCCCTCATAGCAGGTGCTTGCTCCCTGCTCTGGGACCACAGAGCAGCTCCCATGTTGCCATGCAGCCTGCTGGTAATTGATGCTCAGCTGGAGTTTGTTTCCTTTAAACACAGAAGCTCTGAAGATGGCCTCTCCAGAGCCTTATTCCCGCGGCGTGCTCCCCAGCAGCGTTGTGAGGCGGGCTGGCCACCTTTCCCCTGAGGCCTGAGGCATGGTGGTGTTTCTGAGGCCGTGGTGCTGCCCAGGGACAGATGGCCGTCTTCAGGGGAAACACCCTGAGCTTGATGCACAAGGGGTGTGCTCTGGCTCTGTCAGAGGCAGGGTTTCATATTTTAACAGCTTCAGAGAAAAATATGGAATAAATACCCAAAGCTGAGCACTTGTTGCTCAGGATACCACACAGAGCCCTGTGGTGCCCAGAGAACAACTCTCCCAAGCAGAGGCACAAACTCATCTGAAACAGTTTCTTACTTAAAAGCTCCCATCAAAAGGGATGCTGATATTTTGCCAGGGGTAACCTGTAGCTTCTGCTCTACGCTGAGCCCCTGGACTGACAGGAGCTCTCAGAAATGTGTTTGTCCTTCTCTCGCCCTGAGCCCAGCTGCAGGAGGGTGTGAGGGAAGTTGTGTGGCATCACAGAGAAATGTGAGTTCCCTTCAGAGGAAACCAAGTGTGGCTGGGGCTGCTTAGACCCCCGGGTTGGGGGGAGATGGAGCCCCCTCCTCCATCCTCGCAAAGCAGCCGAGCAGCTCAGGCAGAGCAGGCTCTGCTCACGCAGTAGATACCTGCAGCAGCAACTGGTTTCTTGCTGTGAGGATGGTGGGACGAGGCAGCGTGCTCGGCGGGCAGGCACGCTCCTCTCCGGGCACAGAGGAGACCCTCCTGCAGAAAAGACCTCTCCTGTCCTGATCCCAGCAAAGATGTGGCCCCTTGGCCCTCGCCCACCCGGCTGGGCCGAGCTGGCAGCTGCCTCCCCGCGTTACCGTCAGCAGCCCTTGGTGGAGGCATCTGGAGTCCTTCACCTTCACCGACCCGCGCCGCTCCCCTTCGCCCGGAGCCCAGCCCCACGCTGCACAGCTCTCACCGTGGAGACAGCTAATGAAAGGGGCTTCTGGGCAGAGAGAAGCTTCTCCTGAACAGATAAAATCACTGACACAATATGTCCCTGCACCTTGTTAGTGACACTGTCAGTAGTATTGCTAACTCGTTTGATCATGACTCTCACTGTATTTGGTATTTTCACTCTATCCCCAGCTTCCTGAAATCATGTTAGAATTTTACTCTGAAGAAAAGTCCACATCTAGTCTTGCAATTTTGACAAAAAGCTTGAAAGTGTGGTCGATGTCTCTGAAAAACTCAGGAAAACAAAGCAGTGCCCTCTTCATGCATAAATATATCTGTGTATATCTTCACCTTTTCCTTCTGTTGTGGGCACAGCTGAGGGTGTGCACAGAAATATGTTATTGTCTTTGGGCACCCACCATGTATTTATCAAAGCCAAAAGGCAAACAAGGTGTTAAATAATTAACCATCATACATATTATAACTGTATTATAAAAAATATACAGAGCATTCGTGCATTCATACACATATACATCCTTATCCTGCTTTAATAATTTCTGTTAGGCTTTTAATCCTCCAGTTTAAAAGGGGTCTCTGAAATCAAATGTACAGTTTCTGGGAGAATCTATAAATCTCACGTGGAAGGGCTGCAATTAAGAGTGGCTTCAGAGAGAGGCATGTGAGCAGCAGGTTGGGTGGACCTTTCATTTGCAGATAAGCTCTCCCAGTAAGTCATTCTTCCCTGATTTATAAAATGCACATTAATCTCTTTCAAACAAAACCAAGCCAGGCTTGTATCATTTCTGAGACATGCAGGGAAATGAGGGAGGAGGGAGGAGTCCAAGGGTAACAGGAATTGAAAATACACGTTTAAAGTCTTTGCAGGGCATTTCAGCAACGTTCCTGTTTCACTTTGGATTATTGCAGCTTCCACTGCTGGAGTATCCGACTCATTGCTCCAAAGAGAAATGCAGATACCAAGATAAAACCTTAAGTGATAGAAAATCTTGGGTAGGATGAATGAGAGTTAGGATGTAGGTGTTTAAAAGCACAGGAGCTCAGCATCTAAGTTTCCTGTTGGTATGAATCTAGTGCAGTAGTTGTGATGCTTTCCTGCTGCCCAAGATGAGCACTTTCACAGTGATCTGAGGGGAGTGGGCTTAAAAAAGGATAAAGAGTTGCATTCATATTTTGGGCTGTTGGTATGATAACGTATGAATACAGAGTAGATTTTTGAAGGTATATTTGGTAAGGTTTACAAAGCAAGGAGAAATTGGAATCAGGCACTTTTACCAGTTATTAACTGTCAACAGTTACTTCATTTTTCATCTCTTGTATATTCGATAAAATGTAGATCTTGTTATAGCATCACTTGATAATAATTTCTTTATTTCCTCTACACAGTAGAGGGATAACTACTGTAGCAGCGTGGGTTTGCAGTGCGGTCCCTGCTCTGTTTCTTTGTCTCTGTAACTTCATCTCTGGCTTGGCAACATCTGCTAGAGCGGAGATGATGAGAATCCGTAAGGTTGCCAGCACGCAGGCCAGAAAGCATCGTAAACTCTTTCCAATCTGCTCACTGGATTATTACTTGAAAGCCAGCAAATGCAGCCTGAGTGCGTGTCTGCCTCGGGGAGGGCTTCAATTACCTGAGATTCTCTGCAGATATTAGCAGTGTCTCGTGGGGAAGTCTCATTTAGTATGCAGGATAAAATCGCTATGGCACTGCTCATATGATTTGAAGACTCAATCCTGAGGCAGCACTACTGAAAAGGGGAGGTGAGACTGCGTAAGACACTCCGCTCAGACAGCGTGAGGCTGTGAGCAGCACACGAATTTTATTCAGCAGGCAGGAGGAGAGCTGCTGGATCAGTCTGGTAGATGTGTAGTCAGGAAACCACGGGCAAGCTTTATTTCTGGCAAGTCTGCATTTTGTCAGGATGCACCACTGGTGTTACTAGAGAAAAGGAAGCCTGCTGCTACACGAGATTAAAAGAGAGAGAGGCAGTGATAGCTACAGAAGATCACTGTGAAACTCATTTGATAGCACCTTAAATACCTTCTCAAGAGTGAATTTAACCGCTGGAGAGCACTGATTCCAACTGACTGCCTGGAAAGTATGGTGAAAAGGATGCATGTTCACTGACAGCAGAGCAAACTAGAGAACTTCTACCTGCATTCCTGACATTTGGCAAAAAGAATATAAGAAAGCATTTTTGTGCCAGGATTCTTTTTTTTTTCTTCCTCGTTTTTTTTTCCTGACTTCTGGAGAGGGATTTTGTAGTCCTCTCCCCAGGGAAAACACCAACCAGAACTCAGAACACTGCAGACTTTTTCAAAGAACAGGCATGGTACAAAATGTGATTTTGGTGTTTTTCCGCAGGCGACTCAGCCAAAGACCTGCTGTTGAGGAGCTAGAAAGAAGAAATATACTTAAACGTGAGTATTTTTTCCTAAAGTCTTTTATATGTTTGTTGAAACCAGCAAAGGCATTTCTAGACCACATTATTTTTAATTAGACTAATTATTTTACTGGGATAATTTTATGTACCTAAAACTTTTAAATTTTCACATCCTGTGTTTCAAAAGCTGCAGGAATCAGAATACACACACTGATAAAGGCTTGCAGTTCAGTACAGAAAAGAATGACTCGTTCAGATTTAGGCTTTCAAATAATTTTCATTGTGATTACACTGTTGGGATGTCTAGGAGGGGAATACAATCCCAGTGTCACACACTGCAGTGACACTGGGACTGTCATGGCAAACCACACACTGAATACCTCCAAGGCTGAAGTGGAATGGAGGAAGCATCCTTGCAAGGTGTGACTCTCCTAGCAAGCACATTTGTTCATATCATTAGAGACCTTCCTAAAGCCAAGTCAAAGATCATTCTGCCATATTAAGAGTTATTAGAAGGACAGTTCCAGGACTGTTGTAGATGCTGCCACTGGGGAATGCTCTCAACATCTCTCAAATAAACACAAGGGTTAAACTTGCAACACTTTGGCTGAAGTTTGATGTCCTGACCTGGGGATGAAACAAGTGATGAATGTAATCCCTGTCCTTACAAGTGCTGGGAATCCTCTGAGTTTGGGGAAGGAGAGAGAGAACTTTGAAACTGTCTCCTCTGTGGGTCTCAACAGGAGAATGGGTGTGACCATCTGCTTGAAGGGAAAGTGTATAACTTCTATTATTTTCATGGACTATTTAGTGCTGAAAGAGAAAAATCAGAATTATGTGAACAGTAGTTTGTTTCTCATTAAGCAAGCATAAAACATAAAACCACATAAGCTTTTGTCACACAAGCAATGCTGACTATGCTATTTAATTCATATTTAGTTATTAATGTGATTGCAATTCCCTAGGAAAATAGTTATCTACATTTTGTTACCCAAAATTTGATGTCTCAGAACTTTCTTAGTAGTTCACAGAAAAAAACTCATGCTCTTGCCTTGAAATTATTTGGGATTTTATTTCAGTTTTAACAGAAAGGAATTCCACAGTCAATTTAGCAGTATTTTCAGTACTGTTCCAATGCATTCACTGCCCATGCTAGTATTAGATGTGTCTAACACATTCATAGTTAATGAAAGAAAGGATACGTTCTTTGCAAATGTGCATGGGTGAACTTGGGCCAACTTCACCTGTCATCTACCACAGGAGACAAGAAAAAGCAGGAACCCAAGCTACTGAAATACACAGGGCCAGATTTTCAAGAATCAGTACCTAAGATCTCAAAAAATCTGTTTTGTTTTGTTTTGTTTTTCTGGCTAAGGAAGAGCTGACCTCTACTAAAAAAAAAATATGTTCCTTTTTGTTTACTTTTTGGAGTGTGCTGGTTACATCCTTAATCTGGGTTAAACTGACCAGCTTTAATAATCAAAAAGTTTGAATACATTCATATAATGAGTTTAGAGAGAGATAAAGCAGAAAGAAGATAAAGCAGAATTAAAGATATTTCCTGAATGCCAGCTAAGCACACTGCTCTAGATTTGTATCTCATTTAAAGAGCTCCCAGCATGGACCAAATTTATTGACTTCAGTTCAGTTGCTCAGGCTCTATAGAGGTTCAGCTGAGATCAGAACCACTTCTATTTTATTTACCTCTTCCATTATATGAGAAGCTAGGTAGTGTCTGGTAAAGAGCTCCAGTGATCACTGAGCTGTGCCAGTTACCATCTGGAACGGCTGGACAGGCACAGCAATTCTAGTCTCAGTTTTGAGTGAATCTGGAAATTAGCAAAGTCTCCTTTAGTGATAGGGAGGTTGACATTCTTAGGGACTTTAAAACCACCTGGACTGGGTGGGATGTGCAAAGCTGTGGCACTATAAATTCCTTTCAGTGAAATCACTACAACCTCCTCCAGGCTGTAAGGGTTTGCACAGCTGCATCCTGAGTTTCCTAACCTCTTTGATGTTCATAATCCACACTGCTAATGGAAGCAATGCTGCCTACAAAGCTGTTTCAAAAACTAATAATCCACATTTGTACAACTCTGTCAAAATGAGAAGCATATTGCAAGTGCCTAAGTGCAACTACTATATCATTTAAAAACAAATCTCGGTAATTTAAAAAAAAGACTTCTCACTTCCCTTAGGGAGACGTTTCTGAGATAAAAGTAATACTTAAAAAGCAAACTTAAAGCCAACACTTGCATACAATGTTGTTGATCTTCTAAGTCCTTCAACTACAGAAACACTGCTGGTTTACCACGAAGTACAAAAAGCACATGCATTAAAATCACAACCAAGGTGCTCCTGTGTGTTCTTCTGGTATTCCACAGCAAACTGAGGTTCCCATTCAAGAAGAGAGTGTCCCTTAAACCACACTGTGCAACCCCTGTCTCATTCTGAGCACCAGGAATTGGTTTATTGACACACACAGCCAGGAGTTCCCTGGGTAACCCACAGAGCAGCAAAATGTGTTGGTGCTGCACACACGCCTCACAACTGGGAGTGTCTCCACGAGATTTATAAAGCCAGCCCTCAGTAGTGAATGGATCTCAGCGTAGGCAGGGTGATGGTGACGAGAAAAACCTCCCTGGTTTCTCTCTGTAATAGTGCCTGAGTTTTATGATGCCCTTGCTAGCACTTCCTATCACATCTTGGTTTCCTTTTTCTAAAATAACTATTTATTTTATTTCTTCGAGCTGGGAATAAGCACTGACCCTGGGTGATTGTTTCACAGAAACGTGTCACGATACATGCCTATTATATTTGGAAAAGCATTTTTTCATCAGAAGTGAGTATCTGTAGTTTTTCTTTAGGAATTCTCTCAGTGCATATCACAGTCAGATCTTAAAAAGGCACTACACCATGGAAAACTATCTTAATAAAAATATAGAGGTAAGACTATCTATTCTGAAAGGGGTGAGCTAAAACTGAATGATGCATGTTAGTAACCTCTTGTAGCTATCTCTACATCTTAGAACACACCCTGCTTTTTAAAGCCTGTTCTCTTTTTAAACATTCCAGGCTTAAATAGCTGCTCATCCCTGACACAGCACTAATTTTAGCTGGCCTATTCTCTTTTAAATTCGTGTGGCTTGCCACCAAATTGTAATATAACACATGACAGCATTTTAGATTAATTTGATTTACGTTTCTACTGTAGCCAGTTGTAGCTATGCACTACGATGTTATTTTAAATAGATATGATTACATTTCAACCTAATGAGTTGTAACCTAGTGAGTGTAAAAATAAGGGAGAAGAATACCTCATTACTAAAAATATCATTTTGGAAACTCCTCTGCAGTGCTAGTATTTTTTTAAGGCATATTAAAATTCACACATACGCTTTAACACTGGAAATACTTAATGCAAGTGGTATAATAAATTCCACAGTAGTATCTGGAGGATCCCAGAATGGTTAAACATTTTTCTCTAGGTCTTCAGCTTCGCTCAGGTCATAGGCTCATGGCTTAATTTAGCAGCAGATAGTACTAGAAATAGAAACGCCATTAACTGGCTTCCCAAGGCAAGGGATATATTTCACACAGCCTCACAGCACTCTGCTCTATTTTTAGACCCACTGTGTAGGAGTTATCACGGCTTGAATGTTAATAGGCACAACACACAAAAGCAAGTTGGCTCAGGTTAGACTGGAATGCTACAAAAGAAAACCCATGTGGATAAAGAGGTTCTAATGTCAGTGGTACATCCTGAATAGCAGAGAATAAAAGCATGCAAGCCAAAGATAACTACTGTGGCAATGTGACCCGCTAAAGGTGTAGCCTGAGAATAACGTTATACAGGGAAGAACATACTTCCCCTGGAGCTGCTGCAGTAAGTCTTCTCAGCATCTAACAATGAATAGCTCCAGCAGTAAGGAGAGTAAAAAACAAAATTATGATTACTTATGGAATATTTTGATTTTGCCTCTAAAGTTTATACATTGGAAAGTTGGTATAGCTGCAGTTTTATCAAGTCCTGGAATTCAGAGCACAAGAAGAGCTGACATTGGCACCAGCACGTTGTCCTTACAGAGAGGTAACTGTGTTCTACTGGAGAGCCAGAGAGATTTGCTGACCTAACAAACAAAACATACAACTGAGAACCGCTACTAATTTTTCTGTGCTCTAATTTTTATTGCCTAACACTTTGGAATATACCAATCCTCCTCGTGCAGAAAGTCATCTTTTTTTTTTTATATTCTCCACAGAACGAAATGATCAAACAGAACAAGAAGAAAGAAGGGAAATCAAACAGAGACTGACAAGAAAGGTAAGATCTTGCACTACCTTCTATTAGATTTTAAAAATTTAGCAAAGCTAATATAACAGCAACCGGTCATAGAAGCCATGATTACACAAACCCTCCCTTACTATACATCCTCATCTGCAGTGCCTAGTAATATGAAAAAAAAATCTACTTTATCTCGGCTACCTGAGACTTAATCGAATATTTACATATAAACTTTAAAATGGATATTTGCTTGCACACTATGTATTTTGTAACTCTATTGGTAGGAAAGGACCTACTTCATTCTTTGTAGGACTCCCTGCTGAGCACCAGGTGTGATCCCACAGCAAATTTCTCCTTGTGTTTAAGCTATGCTCAGAATCAGAACTAGATTTTGTTATTGTTCTGATCCCAGGAATCCCTACTGGAATTATAAGCCAAATATACTTTAACAAGTTGATAACCCATTACAAGCCAAACTGAAATTCTTACAGCCCTGAAACCCTTACACAGACAATCTGCTGCTGACTGTGCTAGAAAACCCTGACAACATATGATACTATACATAGATCGTAATAAATGAATTCTGACTCCTTCACATATTGGAAACGCCTTTTATCAATATCCAAGTTAAAATATCTTCCCCTTTTGGCCATTATAAAGCCACTGTGCTGTAGCCCACAACTCCATTTAAACCATGACTGCTCTCCAAACAATCCTCTGAGTGTCCCTGAATGAGTATTGTCCTGGAATTTCCAGGGGCTGGGGCTTTCTCCCATAGACATAAACGTACACTGAGCCAAGATGGGAAGCATAAAGCGCTGCACATTATATGGATCTCTTTATTATTAATACTGGTTGTATTTTACAAAACTATTTAATACAGCTTAACCAGAGACCTACAGTTGATGAACTAAGAGACAGAAAAATCCTGATCCGATTCAGTGATTATGTGGAAGTGGCAAAAGCACAGGACTACGACAGGCGAGCAGACAAACCGTGGACAAGACTCTCAGCAGCAGACAAGGTACTGGCACAATTAAAATGACATATTACTGCTTTCTACTTGCTGTGTCTTTAACCATGCATCAGATTCTGCAAAGACATCTAGCCTCTGGGACATTTAATCTCTGTAAATGCTACCATTATTTTTTATGCTGAAACCACACTGAATGCACATGGTCATAAAAAATGCTATTTATAAAAATGCCTGTTTGATACTATAAAGGCTTTTACCCAGCCTATCAACTGGGGGAAAAAAAAGAAAAGTTGGATACAATCTTTCTTAATGCTATAAGCTTGTGACTCGAAAACATTTCCAGCCAATGTAGCATTAGCATTTATCCTCAGACTGTAATTTTTCTCTCAGATACACAGATATCCTTCTATGTTTCTAAACATGCAAGTATGTCTTTCCTGTTTCCTGTGAGTGCTCAAGGAGTCACTTGATCCCACATTTTCAGGAGCACAAACACTCACTTTTGTTCCACCACATACCTGCCACACAGCTGTTTCACATCCTCACTTAACTTTCACATTTAGGTGCTTGAGTAGTAAGAAAAATAGTTCAGCATAATTCCAGGGAACAGTTGTGAGGAAGTTTTGGAGATTCGGAGCTGTAGCGAGTAGAACGAGCAGGGAACCTGAGATAGTTACTGGGTAGAACGGCAAATACAGGATCGTTACTTACTGCATTCTTCTGAGATGTGGAGATGAAATGCTTCATTCCCCATTCCAGTGTCTCCCCAGTGAAAAGCATAACAAGTTATTTTAGAGGTCTCATACAGAAAAGGAATAATGTTATTTCTACCGCAGTAGCTGTTCTGCTCAGGTTACCAAAATGTTGAATGAACTATTATGTATTAATCAAAGGAATGAGGCTTTTGTGTTTTCCTTGTTATGTACTTGGTACGTATTAAAATTGGGCTTTTCCTAATTTTACTGGTTTTACATTGTTAACTAGGAAGGTTTATAAGCTAAAAAGAAAGTTACAGAGTTCAAGTGTATATACTGGTGGCATATGAGGAATTCAGGGTCAGGAGTTTGACCACTGCATTTGTGACCGAAAAAAACTTCTCTTTCAGAGCAGACAAATACATTATTTTTCCTCACTTTTCTTTTAATAAGCCAAATTTCTGACCTAAAACATAAACATGGGTACAAGCTTCATCATTTTAGGTAGCTAAACTACCAAGTACCAAATACCTAAGAATCTATGAAAGAACCAGTATGTTCCAGTTCACTCACAGTTGCCATTTAAACAGAAGAATGGTCTCACTTTTATAGCCTTGAATTTCATTATATTAAGCATCAAAAGAGAACATTTTTCTTCTCTTAGGACTGTGCAGTCCTATGGACACAGGTGATAACACAGCCTGGACTGCTATTTGCAAGCTGTGATAATGTAACAGTCTGGGTTTTATTAAAAAAATAACACACATTGAAATTCCACCAAAGTCAACTGACCAGCTGATCAATTTCTTGGCAACTTCTCTTAATCTTTAATAAATTGTAACTGGAATCTTACGAAATGTGAGACAATAAGTACTGTGGTTTTGTTCTGCTGTCAGAATCGCTTCTAGACAGAAGTGACCCTGTGAGCAATCAGTAATGAATGGTAAGAAGTATCATATCACCAGTCTATATAACCTATAATATTATTATATAATCTAATTATTATAAAATCTATATAATATTCAGCATCTCTACTGGCAGTTGGCACACTTTGCTCTATCTAGTACCTGGGATTTCATCTTTAGAACCTGTTCTGCTCTGCATGTCTGGTATTTTACAATGCTTATAAACAACAAAATTGTTTTTCCTCTATTTTCTATTCCTAGGCAGCAATTCGGAAAGAGCTAAATGAATACAAAAGCAATGAGATGGAGGTACATGCGTCAAGCAAACATTTGACAAGGTCAGTTTTCCAGCTGTTTAGTTCCATTGCCTGCTAAAACCAGTCTGCTCGAGTCTGGAATCTGTAGATTTTCTCTTACATGCTGGTGTTGCGCAAGGAGCCCCAGAATCACAACACACTTCACAGAAGGTTCGTCAGTGTTCCACTTTAATCTACACAGGCAGCTGTATTTATACACTCGGTGACTGATCACACATAGTTTATACTTTCGTATTGGTTAACACTGCATAGCCACGCTCTATCCCTGTATCCTGATAGGTTAAATGTCTCTGTCCACGCGCCAAGGCGCTGACAGGGTGGTCTCCTGCTTGCAAGTTCCGGCCAAGCTTTGATCTACGCAGGCGCTGCCGAGCTGTCCCCCATGTCCTTCCTGCCTAGAGCCGCAAGGGCTCAATGCCCTTAAGGTTCACCTCCGGTATTTCATCATCTTCCTTGTAGCCTGAGCTGCGCATAAGGGCTTCCAGGACGCCATCTTGTGATGCAGCTAAAATTCCCCCTACATGCTGGATGTAGGAGAACAATATGCAACATAAGGGCTTTTTTAAAAAAGAAAATGGACGTATTTCTGTTCTTTTTCCAAGCCTGTCTTTTCTGGTTTTTCTTTCTTTGATTAGCATATACTGAGAAGCCCCCTGAGCTTCTCCAGAACATCACTCAGCTTCCATTCCTTGCACTATGACAAAGAACTAAGCATAGGGTGTAACATAGGAAAAAAAAAATTATTTAAGTAGATGAACAACTTAGTACACTATATAAAGGTTTTTGAATTAAATGTCTTTGAGTATGCAACCTCAAACCTCATCATCACAAACATTGCAGCTTCCCTGCTGAGAAACAGGAAGTTCTCCACACGGGAACAAGAGACTCATGGCGCCCGTAGGTGATGCACGTGTCCTAACTGGATTTGTTCCAAGGGATTCAGCCTGGTAGATTTCTGCACCCCTTAAAGGTCGGCCCAGATACTATTGGAAGGAGCACAGCCCCCCAAGGACACAATGCCAGAGTAGTGGAGAGGTCAGGAGAGAGAGCCAGTCTGGGCTCTTGTCACTCTCCGGGCAGTTTAGTGCCTGCTTCACGTGGCAGCACTGATGGCAGGCACGCTGGTTAAACTGCATGAAAACATTCATCTCCCTTCTCTAAGTGGGAAAAAACAGTGAGCGGGGCTGACACCACAGCCTATGTTACTTGCAAAAATACCTGGATAAGAGCACAACTGAAACAGCAATCAGTTATTTCCTACCATTTCTAGTAGGTCTCTTGAGCAGGCCCAATTGCTCTTAACACACCATTTTTGGAATCGCTGGGAGCACAGTGTACTCCTGCCTTGACTCCAAGTGCTCTCAGGTGTGCTTGCTGCTAAAATAAGTTTAGGAACTGGGTGTGCAGTCTCACCTCCTGAAGGCTCACTTCAACAGCCAGGCTTATTGTTGAACTCTGAATGAATTCCAGCTGAACTGAGCTTTGCCTGTTCCACGAAAAGATGGTCTAGGCAAACACACTTGAGCTGTAAATGCAATGCACAGGGATCTAAATGCTATATTTATATACTTCTAGACTATTCATGTAATTGTCAGGGCCCTTTTAACAATGTTTCTGGTAAGACATCACTGCATTGATAAGAATGACACACAGGGGGGGAAAAGGGATGGCTGCAGTTTAAGGCTGAAAATGAGATAAACCTTCTCTAACTGAAGCTACCTAGGGAGTTTAAGTAGATTAGAATGACAAATTTTGAAATTTGTTCAGGATATTAGGAGTAAACAGGCTTACAATTTACAATTAGTGCTAAGGCACTGCAAACAATTGGGACTTTAATCACATATCTCAGACACAAGAACAGGCCTACAGAGCAGGAGTACATTTGTTCCAGGCGGACTCTTATGACCATCACACACTAAACCAACAGCACGGCTTCATCTTTTCCAAAGCCTCAGCTCAACATTGTTTGATTCTTACAAAATAATAAGGTCACTGCACAATAATGAATATTTCTACCAGTGACAAACTGGAGCTTAATTCCTAAAAGAAAAAAAAAACTCAACCCCACAGCTGTATTTGCACTTGCACTCCCAAGTACCTGTGAACTGGTGAGACTGGGCCCTGAGGCCTGTAACTGCACTGCACTCACAGCATCTGTGGAAGCGTGCTTGTGGATATGAACTTACAAGTCACTAATATTCTTCAACACTCTAACTGTATTTCAACAGAATGAATATTGCTGTGTTTGCTTTTTTTTTTTTAAACAATTTTTTGTTAATCTAACAGTGTTTTTGAAATAAAATACATATAGAATTTTTCCAAGTGGTTTAAAAATGTCTCTTATTTCTCCTAGATTTCACAGGCCATAGAAATTTTCTTCTGAGAAGAATGTCTTTACTTTTTAATAATGCTGCTGAACACACATCAGGGAATGTAAGCCTTTCCCTCAAGTTCAGTCCAGGATACCTTGATGTTTAAGTGAAGGAAGGACTCTGCAGATGGAGCCTCTCTGCAGCACTCACGCATAGAAGAACCACCGGAGACGTGCTCCGCTCTGAAGTCAGACGAGCGATGGCCTGTGGGGTGGGACAACCTGCTGAAAGACTGGAGTAAAGCTACTGCTCTCCTTGAACACTTGTTTTAAACTGTTTTGCAGTTGATCTTGGAAGAGGAGATGTGCATGTACAGGCTTTACCATTCCAAGGCCTATGACATAAATGGACCTGACACACTGTCATTCAGTATTATGTTGACAAGACATTTTGAACTTAACAAGATTAGTTTGTAAAACACTTAAGTTCATGTTCTAAAAACTAATTTAATGTATTATAATTTCATTCTTTTTTATATAATGTCTAACAGAATCACAGCTGCAAGCATTTTTGATTCCTGTTACTTTTGTTCTTTAATTAAATGACTACTTATTGAAGGAAATGAATGTGTTTCCTAAAGCTCTTTTTTTCCCCAGGGACAGTTGAGAAGGGAAGAGATTGCACCAGATCATATCAGTTCTTTATCGACAGAGTCTTCAAAAGGATGACCTTAACTAAGGTTTTCCATCTTCTGAAATATCAATGCTTTGGACCAGATCCTAACCAGTGTAACATGACTGTCGTTCTACACGAGCTGTGGTTTTGGTCCTCTAAATGACATTAAGTTCACTGCTACTCTCATTCAAAATTACTAAATTTGACAACCGTAGATAAAAATGTAACAAGGTTCTTTGACATTTAGGAAACAAAGTATTTTAATGCTTTCTTGACAGTAAGAAGAAACAGGTTACCAAACGTTAATAACAAATGTTGAGAAAATGTAAATCCAGATATTCTAATAATGCTTGGTATCTAGAAGCATCTGAGAACTACTCAAAATACTACTAAAAGGAAAAAAATCTTAGGAAAAAAAAAGATACAGCAATAGTTGCAAAGCACGTTTGATGAGAGAGCAACAAAATGGCATATACACTCACATGACAAATTTCTCAGCAAGACTCTTAACCACTGTCCTTTTAGGAAGTCATTTAATGTTAAAAACTTAAAAATGGCACTCTCCATCCTGTAGCTGCATTGAGATGACCTCCATGAAATGTGAAAAGAAAGAAAACACAGTATGCAAAATTGTACAGACTGCTACTAAATTGCTGTAGGATGGTGAATAGAATCAAGGCAAACAGGGCGTGGACGGACTACCTTTCAGTTCTCTTCTGCTGCTCAGTGTGGGATGAACTAACATGAACACAGCTCTAGGCTTGGACAAACTAACATTTAAGGATGGAGGGTAAGAACATACAGTGTAACACTTAAAACGTGTGCCAGGAAGGGCACTGCTAGGAGAAACTGAAGAACCATGGGAGGTGTGGTGACCAGGACCAGCGGAGCTTCCCGGGCTTGCTGTAGCTAGCTGTGATTTTGTACAGCTTTTAAATGCTTGACTTAAATGACTCTCAGTTGAAGACTTGAATTACTCAACTACTTGTTCCAAAGATTTTTTTTTTTCTATTTATTGCAACTTCATAACTTGCTGGCTTTTCACAGAAATATGTAACATTATAACTAGCCTATTAACGCAATTTATTATATTTATCAATAACTTAAATAATAACATACTATTAAGTCTAGATAACAACATAATGGTAGTGGAGGTATAATATACCAAAAGGGTAAACAGAGAGGAGAGATCAGCAGAAGAACCATTTTTCATTTGAGAACAGTAGATGACCCCCTGTTTAATACAAACTTAGCCAAAAATCCAGGAAAGTAGCGCTCCTGTTTAGCAGCAATGCATACTTTCACTAGTAAGAAAAATGTGATATGAAACACATTAAAATGATGTGCCTCCCCCCCAAGCATCCCAGCCTTTCTTCTGCTCCTGTCTGCTGAGAGACAGAAAGTTGGGACTACTTCAGGGCCACACGTGATCACCATCAGCCGCCTCCTGTCAGCTCCCTGGGGGCCAGTCTCTCAGGTTGTGAGGAGACCACATGCATTACTGGGCCATGTACTGTGCTGGGTTACAGCTGGAACTTAGCACAGCACCCACTGGAGGCAGGCTGAGCTCAGGGAGGCTCTTCTTGTGCTGCTCCTTTCCAACAGAAAAGAGAAACAGTCTGGAACAATTCCTATCACTTCATAATCACTCCTGGGGTTTCCCAGCCACAAACTAAGAAAAAAAAATAATATCTCCCTTTACTCATAATGTAAGTATTTCATACTTCTATTTTATCACGAGTCCTCTCTGAAAATATCATCAGCTGTATATTTTTTTTGCAATATGCACTCACTGTAAGAAAACAACTTGGGCCTTGCAGTATACTTTTAAAAACCTTGTGCAGTTAAGAGGAAAATACTGTTTCATCTACAGATCAAATTAAATTAGACCAGTAAAAAAAAATTAACATCTCATGAGGTCCATCTAGTGGAGCTGACAGTGATCACAGGCTAGAAAACCCAAACAAAAATCAGAGCCTCAGAAAAATGAGAGAAGCATTAAGTACACTTAAATAAATGGGATGAATAGACCGAATTATTGACTGGCAATTTCAACGTAATAATCTTCAGAGACAGTCTTGTGTTTTTAAAATGAATTAATAAGAAATATATTTCATTTACAACTCTTTACAAGCCATCTCCCATCAATGTAATTTAAGGACAACAATTCTACACTCAATGCACACTGGACAGAAATATACCACATCCACTTCTGATCTAAAAAGTCCTTTTGTAAAGATGGTATTTTCAATAAGGATAAAAACAATTTTTGTCAAGTCTTAGATTAATATACAGTGGTAAGAACTTAGGTAATTTCCAAGGTCAGTGGCTCCAACTCCCTGCTGTGAGGCAAGCTTTGAAATTCCAGTGCATTGTGCAAGTGCTGAGTTCAGGCTACAATCTGAAGTACGAACTATTATTTTTTCTTTAATTTAAAGACAATATTAACATAGAGAAGTAATTTAGAAATCAATAGATTTCTCCATTTTCTTTGACAACCTCTGTCAAAGTGTTTTCTACCTTTATCTTAAAATTCAATTTTACATCATTCCATTTTTCTCTTTAAAAAGAAACTTTAGGAAATGGTTACTCTCAGAAATAGTGAAGGGTAAATCAAAGATCTATGAAGTACCTGTAGGACAGACAGATTGCATGGACAAGCCAACAGAGAGTTAACAGAAGGCAGCTGGTTAAGTATCACCAAAGATGCTGATGGTGGCAATGTTTGGCAGGGAACTTCTGGATAAATATTTTGAAAAAAAAAGTTGATGGGTTTAAAGGAATTCAAATCAACATGAGACCTAAACAACAGCCAACAACTTAAAATCATGAAAGTCAATCTCTTAAACCATTTAAAACAATCTTAGACAATAATAATAGCAATGGAGTGTAACAGCTGCATTCAGAATTAGCTAAAATAAAAATAAATATTTGAGAGGTATAGACCAAGTGGTTTCAATAGCACATGAGAAGAAATTAAAGAACACTACGGTAAGTAAAGATCTCTGTTGATAATAAAAGCAATATTATGAGTGTAGGAAACAGGAAAACCAGAAGAGATGAGGGGATAATGGAAGAGAAGACAGAAGTATGTCTGATGTTAAAGACAACCGAAGGACAAAATAAGAGGTATAATGGAATGTAAAATAAGGGCTAAAATGGAATTAAGTTGTGAAGAGCTGTTACCCCCAAACTGGCCAATATATTCTTTTGAGACCCCTGTGGTCATAACATCAGCTCCAGACAAGCATGATACCCTCCTGAGCCTTGTTCCAGAAGCTGTGAAGTTGTGTTAGAGTGGTGTTGAGTGAGCCCAGGCTCCTGAGGTGCTGGGGTTGTTCACCTGGAGTCAGCTCCATGGTTCCATTAGCTCTGCATGTGCTAATCGAGACAGGCATGAAGACACGCACACTCTGGGAGCTATTCTCTATGTCTGTCACCTCTTGATCAGCTCCAAGTTCTTAATCCCCATTTTTAAAGAGAAATTAAATGAAAATTGTTAAAAGGTGTTGTTCTCAATCTGAATAGTTTACAGTATGCAGGACTGCAAGTTAAAAAAAGATTCAAAGGTTGCTATGAAACTATAAAATGCAAGGTAGTTATTTTGTTTAATTTAAAAGAAAATTAAGAGAAATACTAGCTTAGACTTTGCACATCATATTCAGAAGAATTTTTCGAGTTGATATGTGGCAAAGGAGAAGTGTAATTTATGACTCACTAGTCATCTCCCTAGGAAATCTTCTGAAATCTAAGTCTGTGGGACAGATTTTGTTATGGAAGGATATATTTCTGATGCAGGATATATTTCTGAACTAGAGAGCAGACTCTCTCGCTAGCTGCTGTCTTACATAAAAGATTAGCACAGTATTTTTGTCTGACTGATGTGCAAATACACATTATTGATTTAAAGCAATGTAGTAATGACATTGTTTTGTAAACAGAAAATAAAAAGGCAGACAATATGTATTTTCCTGAAATATTTAATACATTTGCAACAGTTCAACCATGGATGTTTAGAAGTTTGTTTTCTCTTAGGAACTCCTGCTGA
>NW_008611022.1:21051-48204 GCF_000691845.1 Merops nubicus
GAAGTCTAACACCACAGACAAAAAGGACTCAGATCAAAACAGGTGATTTAACCACTAAAATTCTGAGTGTATTCTGGATCAGACAAAAGGGGTATTCTGTACACACAGACCCAAAACATAGATTCTAAGTGAATTCAAAGCAATTTATCTGAAACTTAGTTAAGTAACATGTAGAAATTGTTAAAAACTTCTTAAAAAATAGCATATGCAAATAATCAAAAAATTTACATATTTTGTTTTAGCAGATTCAGTAAAATTATTCCAGATCTCACATATAAAAGAAGAAGTCTTATCCACAAAGATTTTAAGGTTATTAAGGAAAATATGCTTTCATTGCAATAGTTTACTTAGGTGAAAAAAAAAGTTGACAAATTTTACTTTATAAAAGTGTTTATATTCACCTTGAATTTCAGGAAGGTATCTAAAAATATTACTTCAGAATTCTATCTTCTGATTGAAAAAAAGTCTGCAATGCTCTGCGAACATTACACAGCTCCTCTTCTTGCTGTGCAAAAAAGCACTACAGTTAGCACACGCTTTAACTATTTTTCTTTAAAGTATTGTAATTCTGGTGCATAGTATATGGTGCTTTTAACATATCAAAATGATAGATTCGACACACTAAGACTCAGAACTAAACCAGTATATCCATATCTGCCTGTAGCTTTTATCACCTGGATAAGATTTGAAGTATAACGTGTCAATGCTATTTGGATTCTGACTCCCTTTTAGTTTTGATTAGGGGACTAAAAATTACAATTGTTAGTAACTTAGTGTTCAAACAGCTATACTCACACAATAAACACAAATGAGGACAAGATAACTTCATTTACCATTTCTTTAAGAAGTTTCTCATGGAGTCCTTTTATGTCTTCTTTCATCAGATGAATCTACAAAGAGACACTGAATGCATCTTCTCTGCTGGCAAACGGCAACTCATTTTCAAGATGACAATTACATCCCTAAATGGTTTATAACTGAGATACAGATGCACATGCATCTGCCTGCCTAAGGAAAGGGATGTGTGTTTTAAATTTGTTCTTTCTTGGATGACTAACAACAGTAAATGAAGCCACAGAATAAATCTTGCAGCAGTTTTCCAGATAATTGCACGTGCCTTCTAATGGGTGAAATCTAGCCCTAATACACTTCATACTGTTACATTAAAGGATATTTTGCAATACAGAAGGATATTTTGCAAGACAGAAATACTTATGTGGCACTAATACAAGGCTGAGGATAAAGATTTTCTTGGGGAAAAAAGTCAATACTGATATCTGTTGGTAAAATTTAAGTATTAAAAATTATTTATAAAAAGAAAGAAACAAAACCTACCTCTGAAGTAAAAATATGCTCTTCATAGTCAGTATGGTAGATGTTCTTCTCAAATGAAGTTTTAAGAATCTGAACTCTAAATAAAACAAAGGCAGTTCAAACAGCTTTGCTAGGTATGAACTGCCCCCACACATCATGAATACATCCCATTATTTGTAGCATATTTGTACCTAAAAGTATGATTCAATATTACCACCACTGTTATTACTGGAAGAGTCCAGCAGGTATAGGAAGAAACCTAGATGGAAAATAATTACATTTCTCCTGTAATGTAACATTTTAATCTCAGTTTTTCATTGCATCTACTGCTTCTATTTTATGGAAGAGAGAAACTACACAGAGAATAGTAGTTCCCCTCACTTATACCTCAAATGAACAGAACACTGATCTCCACCAGGGATTAATGAAGCCTACTAACCTTTGCTGCTCATTTTTCCTGTAGGTACTAAAAGTATGTCTATGTTTTTCCCAAAAGGTCTGGAAAGAAAAATATGAAGAGATGATTATCAGTAGGAAGTAATATTTTCTGATCTAAAACTGACTGCTGTCTAATATGAATAAAATAACCTTCAACCACAGACTCAGCACAGAATGGATAGGAGGTATACAGTCATCACAGACACTTGAAAAAAATAAGCTCAGCTAGCAGGATGGGGCACTTCAGGAATCCTATTTTCAAATATTCATTTTTATATGAATGTTTATATATCCATTTTTCCATTACAGCAAGTAGCAGACTTACAATGTCAACTATTTTGTCATAGAACACAGGGTAAGTCAGGTTCAAAGGCCTACATGCTGCTCCCAAAATACAGGCCAGCTGAAAAAAAAAAATGCTCAGGAAGGGGGGTAAGAGCCTGTTAAAAGCAGTAGTAGTAGTTTATTCTAGTAAGAAAAACATGTAGTGCAGATGTAGAAGTTATGAGAGTGTTAGCATTAGCCAATCCTAACAAATCAAATTAATGCTCTGAAACTTCACGCAACTTTAAGCAGAATGATAAAGACTTTAAAAATCCAAATTAATGACCTAAACTTAACAACAATATGAATAATCTATGGCTTCCACACGAGTTCACTTTTCTCCATGACCAAGCCATTAAATACAAACCGAGAATTCTTTTTCCATGTTTTTCAAGGACTGAGAATCTTGTTCAAATTTCTCAAGTTCCTCAAGGAGAGCAACATGAAATTTGTCCAGCTGCCTGATCCTACCAAAACAAAATAAGTTACTTTTAGAAAGCATTCATTGCATTTTAAGGGGCTCTTAAAAGAAATCTTTTGTCACAGACCTGCTTTCACGAAGCTCATAGCACATTGTTGTCAGATGCTCATGGGCAGCTCTTAACGATTGCTTAGTAAAATGATCCATTTTCCGTGAGCGGCTCTGTGAGGAAGTTTTAACATCAAACTCAGACCATTTTCACTTTAGGAACCTCCCCCCCATATTCAGTACTATAATTGCTTAATACCGGAGATTATACTAGGAAAACCTCCTTTTTTTAAAAAAAAATAAAAATATATATCTCTGTCCTTTAAGGAAAAGTTTTCTGCTCATGAAATGTAAACAAACATAGGTTTATGTTTTTGATAAAATTCTATCCAACTTGATTAGAAGTTATATTACTTGAATAATGTATTCCCTCAACACAGAGCATGTACACATGGAATGGATGATGTATGCTTACAGCTGTGTTAAGATGAACAAATGCATTATTCAGGCTCATGTGTTTCTTTTTACAGACAAATTTCATTTGTGTGTTTGACAATTTGAAAAAAAAACAAAATGCAGCACACTTACTACTCTAGATACATAAACTTGTTTTGAAACAGATAGGATTAAAAAAAATAAAGCAGAGCTGGGAATGAAAATCATTAAAGAGTTAAGAGAAACTGAAAAAGGCATAAAAGGCAACTTGAATTTTGTCACTTCTTGAAGTTCAATGCACATAGCTATTTTCAGGTCCTTTAAAAAGCAAATTCTGTGCTGTAAGACAAGTGATCATTCCTATGCACAGGTACCCATGAGATAACTAATACTGTATAAGAAATGTCTTGCCTCGATTTTCTTGGTGAATTCTTTTTGGAACTTCTGACATATACTGATAGTTGTGCAATCAGGTTCCCAGATTTCCCCATCCAGAACAGACAAATCATTCACAGATAGAGTAGATATGCTTTCAGACACTGAAGAGAGGTGAAAAAGACAATATCCCAATTCAGTATGATAAAGGATCCTATCCAGGGCCTATAACAGCTTTGATTACACAGACTAATTTTGTCAATTAGATGGCTAAGATCAGTGCCTCTTTACACATGTATTTTCTGAGTTTTTAAAAGGATACAGTCTTTAAGTATTAGCATCTCTTTTTACTGCTTTTTTTAAAATATGTAAAATACTTTTTTAATAGATATGATATTTTCTTGTTAAAACTTTGCTATGTTATTTTAAACTTTTGCACTAGTGTAGTCAACTTCCGCTCCATAACTAACCTCTGTAAGTAACAGCATCATCTGTTTTAAATAATCTTCTAGGCTGTAACTTTCTTGTTCTCTTTCCTTTTTTTTCCACCTCTTTGTTTGTTTTTACTTCATCAGAATTGCTTTCTGTATCACTTGGGTACTTTCGTTTGAGACATGTCTGCACAGTCGGTCCTTAAATAAACACAAAAACAATGTCTAATTTTAGGGTTATTTAGAACAATGACATGGGAGGACAAAGAAGAGTTTTTCTTAACCTTTATGGAGACACATAGGAAGCCTTTTACTTTAAATCACATTTGTACCTGACTCATGAATGGGAGCATAAGGTTCTTCACTCCAAGACTGCACCTTACTTCCACTGGAAGCAGATGACAGAGATGGTGGTACAGTACCCTGAAAGAAAAGCCACTGATTTATGAGCTTCCAGATTAAAGCACGTTCAGAAGTCTTCATCAGATATCCACATTTATGTTATTTTCATTAAACTAGTGACATGAACACAACTCCAGTAAGAAAAGAAATAAAAATCACTGTATGAACTACTACTAGGTCTCATTAGAAGAAAGAATAAACAATTCTTTCCTTGCACCCATATGATAATTCCCTAAATTATCTCTAACCTTTAAAAATTAATGAGTAGGATTTTCCAAGCAGGTCAAAAGGAAACATCATATATAGTGTTTAACACTAAGAAAGATGCATTTCCCCTAAACCTCACCATCTGTAAAGTAAATTGAATAGACTAAAAGCTGCAGCTCTCTTCTGAAGAGCAAAGGATTCAGTAACATACCTCTTCTCTACCTTTGGCGATGGGTCTAGTTGTATCTTGCAGTTTTCCTTTAATAGAAAGTGTGTCTGAAAAGCAAGGTCTGAAACTGGAATCTTTGTTACCATCACGTGCTTCAGATACAGATCCCTTTGCATGTTTTCCACTGACAGGTTTAGACCTTGTCGAGGTGAGCTACACATGAACAAAAACCATCATTATTGAAGGGAAATTTACAAAAAGATACAAGTCAGCAGCTGAATGAAACAATTTCAGTTAAAATAACTGTAGAATAACATTCTTACCAAAGATGCTTCAGTTAAAACTGGGGAGAAACTTTTATTTCCAAATGTTAACTTTTTAACAGGTGTCTCAGAAGACTGATTTAGACATTTACTTTGAATATTCTTTTTTGGCAGATAGAAGTCATTGGGAGAGATTCCTTTCTCAAAGTTTAACATTTCTCTTTTTTCTGGCGTTGACTCCTGAAGACCAGGTGACATCTGCTCTTGAGTAATATCTCCTTCTGATATTATTTCAGCACCTAGAAAATAGTTATTTAACTCTCAGCATGAGGAATGAAATGGAAAAAAAAAAAGCTAAGTTAAAGCCCCATATCGCTAACTGTTCCAACTCTAGATATTTGCAAGTCTTAGACGTGCGGAACTTTAAGAGCTGGCATATGACTTGCTGCCCTCGCACTTTTTGCACTCTCTGCACTTTTCAGCTGTTATCAGATTGTCTGACACTACAAGTATTGTACTTCTCTTTTATGCTGATGTGAAATCACCGTATCAAACCATCAAGGTGTTAGTGACATATTAATAACCGACCTTAAATGATGTGGTAGGGGTTATCTCTTATTTTAAAAGCATGAAATAAAGGTAAAAGGTGTACTACTGTGATAATCCTCATTTAACCTCCAACTTTTGATACAGTATTGCTATAAAAGTCAAAATACCTACACCTCATTGTTTCAAGAGATGCAGGACTCTCAGGTGAGGGCTTTTCAATTTCCTTTTGTTCTGCAGGATTCTTTGATTTAATAAATGCTTTTTGTATGTTGGCAGTTACTCCTCTCTTTGACTCCACACATACAATATTCTGGAGATCCTTTTGCCAATTATCATCCTTTATTTTCCCATTTGTATGCTTCTATTAAAATACAAAGTTTATAGAAACATTACTTGTAAACACCCAGAAGTGTATGTAACGTGCAGGTAAAAAGCATATTAAGCAGCTCAACTCGCTCACATTGAGCACTTCAAATTCAGGAGTACCAAATACAAAGTAGACTAGAGTTTATTTTGAAAACTAGGGCAGAAGTGGATTTTTCAAATAAAGGGCAACTGTATACCTCTGGTTTTGATTTCTCCTCCTTATAGGTGCATGCTGATGATGTCCTTTCACTCTCTGACTCTGAACTGGAAGGTTCTTTATAGTTTTTTGCCAGTGTTGCTCTTCGAGGTCGTTTTTCTCTGGTGGTTTGTTCTATTGATTCATCAGTTCTTGCACTCTGTTTTTTACATTCATTTACCTTTGGAAGAATAAAAATGTCTTCAGTTTATATCAGAATAATTAATGAATAAATATATAAGAATAAATGGCAGGTAACTTGGTTTAATTACTTGAAATCCAGTATTTCAAAACAACTAAAAAAGTTTTAATTTTACCAAAGCTCAGAGACTCTAACCATCAGTCTACCATCCATTTGGGGAAGATAATTCTCACTGTAGATAGGGCACAGTGCAAGCAGGGATATAAGAGTTGAAAAAGTGAAAAGGAAAAACAAATGCCAATTTTCAACTATGGCAAAGCTGAAGTGGGTTTCCAAAGCTTGCTTTCTGAAATACGTGCACGTTTAAATTAGATTGTAACTGGTTTAAAATAAAGCAAAACCAAAAGCCTACATGGACCAGGATCCTTGATCATCACCTTTGAACCAAGTACCTTAGACCCTAGACTGGAATTGCCTCTTCCTATCTGTCCCCCTTCTACATCATAACTACTGCCATGCTCCCTACACAGTACAGAATGTTCAGAAATAGAGCCAAGTGTGTTCTCATGAAACAGGTCATGAGGTCCCCGGGGACCTGACATGAGAAAGGATGAAATATGTACGTGCAACACCTCCCAGATTAGGAGAGGTTAGAATTCTTGACTCTAACTCTTTTGTAAAGCACTCTATGCAAAACACACGCATTTGTAGCCTCTCCATCTCCAGGACCAAGTCTATTGGTGACTCCCGAGCTTCAGATACTTCCCACCTATGTCTGTGCAGTAGCAGAACCCCACCTCCTCAAAGTAGGTACTCTGAACTTGTTTGGGTAGATCTGGGGAATTTCTCTACTAAAAAGGAAACATTTTCCTTGATAGACTGCTTCAACATTTGGCACTTGAAACACTCCTGAGTTTTGAAGCCCTGTTCAGAACTGAACCCCTCTTCAGTTTTACATGGGCTAGACATCACCATTGAGACATACATGTGGTGATCAGATCCTCACTGACTTGCAGTCAGGTTAAAGCTACTAACATCATATAGAATCTAATAATTACTGTACAATCTGAGAGACCAAAGAGTAGCCTGGACAGGACAGATTTTGCTTTTTTTTGCCTTTTTTTTAAAAAAATAAATCCCTGTGACTTACTAACATCTACAAACACCTTCCATTAACACATTCATGATCACAATTTATTATACTCACAACTTTAATATGCTTACAATATTTTGAAATTATCATTTCTTAATATCTATAACAGTTTTCGTTCTGCAGTTTCACTATATTGCATAGATTTAACAAATTATAATGTCAAAGGTGAATTCAATTAAACATATTAGCCACATGAAAACCCTTGCTGAAAAGCTAATGTCATATTCAATGGAGTAGATGGCTCTTAAACAGTAGATACAATAATAGTTTTAAGTAATAAAACTTACAAAAGCATCAATGTATAAGAATTGTGCTAAGTCATAGCTAGTACTATGCCTGAAATACTTGCTAGATACTACATAAGAATATATTACCTGAAAAGAACTAACTCTATTTAGGCAAATGATCTTGAAATAAGCATAGAGAAATGTCACACATTTAGGAAAAATTATTTTAAAACAGATCCTGTAGTAAGTGAAGATATTGCAAACATGCATTACAGATCTAGTTGCAAATTTACATTTACCTTTTTCTTATTTGTATTTCTGCCTTTAGGTTTATCCACATGACAAGCACGTTCAGAGAATTTATCTGCTGCTACAACAGAAAGTTTAAAAAAAAAAAAAACACAGAAAAATATTCAAACGTTTGACATTTAGAGTTTTGGTGGTAAAATCATGGAACCACTTTTATGCCCGCAAAATTATTCATTCAGTAAACTGCTTTCAGCATGTTATTTTAAAAAGCCAAAGGGGTTTTTTTGTTGTTGTGGTTGACAACAACCTCTGCCTGTCCCATCCTCCAAGAATTTTCCACATTAAAATACAGACTTTATGGAAATTGACCTTTATAAATCTTTAGAACTAATTTGAATATTCCTTATAATTGGAAATAACATAGCAAAAACATAAAAAAAATCTTGTATCTGCAACACAGCACATTCCATGCTGTGCGGAAAATATCTATGGACAAACTTATTGCAGCATTCTTAAAAGAAGTTACAAGTTTCTTACCTTTGTCTGTGTTTATTGGTTTCTTTAAGTTTTTATTTCTATTGTAATCAATTAACTGGGCTTTAGATTTTCTATTTGATTCCTGTAGCCAACTAATATCTGTCTTGTCATCACCTCTGTATTCTGTGTCTGTGTCACTGAAGAGATGTTTCCTACTTGGATTGTTTCTAGTCTACAAAAAAAAAGTTTGTAAGTTATTGATTTACTTTTAATATACCTTTCACTTACATAGTTAGTATTTAAGGCAGGAAGACAAGGTATACTGATTCACAGAAACCTGAGCCTTACTTTTTTTCCTCCTTTCACTTCAGTGCTAGTTTTACTGTCATCTGCATTCCTTAATTAGAAAATGAAAAAACATCTTTAAATGATACATTTAAAAATACTTGTTCTAAATCTCTCTACTATTCATGGGATATGTGGATTACAGATTCAAACAAATGTACCTGCTTTGCTTTTGATCTATACTTTGGAAATATCAGTTCACCTTAAACCCTACAGGATGTGCTTGTTTGCTTATCACCAGTAGGAACACAGAGGAACAACATGTCCCTTTGCAGGCTGATCATTCACAACAAACTACCCTCCCCTATTCAGGGGTTTATATCCCTACAGTATTCCATGAAGAGAACTAAAGTTGTTTTCTTCATGAAACATATTCTTTCCTTTTTATCAGCTCCCCAAAAGAAAAGCATGAAACAGCCCAGGAGACAACAGCAGCTATGTTTATTGCTTGAAAATCAACATAGTCAAGATATTATTGTCATGCATAATATTCCTTGGGAATTTTGTAATGGAATACTGGAGAGTGCAGACAGTACTACACTTGATCACCAGCAGACTAGGACACAGTGTAACATCCCTACCCTTTTTTGTTTGGATCTGTATGAACACTCAGTTCCACAACACGCAGTTCTTGGATCTAAAAATGTAAAAAAATGAGAAACAAATGGAAGTTTTGATTTGTTCAGCCATTTGAACAAAACAAAACAGGCCACCAAGCAGTAACAGCTAAGAGCTTTTTCTGCTCAGTTTTTATACTCGGCAATTAACTTCAGATGATTATTTATGTCTCAGAAATTATCTAAAACCAACTGGAATTGACTGAAGCTTTCAGTATCTCAAACTAAGATACTGGTTTCCATCCACTTGCTTCACTACCTTCATCAATTTGGCAGGCTCCTCTGAGTCAAAACAAGCACAACTCTCTTTCATTGCCTTTGGCTTTGAAATCTCAGCTTTTTTTTTTTTTTTTTTTTCACTCAAAACGTCTGGGCAAGGATGTGTTTGCAATGGGAATTGGAAGGGTAGGAGTAACACTTTTGGGATAATAGGATAATTTTAAAATAATGATGCTCCTAGCAGTTTTATTCCTAATTCAGGAAAATATTGTAATAGTTTTAAGTGGCCAGAACCTCAGGGCAGTGTCTATCATAAATTTGAAAGTGACAGTGCTATTTACATGGCAAATTTATTTTCCCTACTTAGTTCAAGGATACAGTTTGAATGTTTAGATGTTAACTATGCTTTCACTAGATATAATTTGACTCAGCTCCTTTATATTCTATTCATAAGAGTTTTGGTTATATTCTTACTCCAAGTTTTATTGTAGGCTCATCCAACCCACTGATGTTGAAGTTGTAGACATCATCCCTGTCAAAGACATACAGAGATCAATTTTGTGACTGAATTAATGAACATCTCACAAAGTTAGCTATGGGTAATTAGAATTTTTGTATGAAAATGTTTTAACTACTTACATAATACGACCAGCAGTTTTATTAAAAGAAGTAGTGGTATTCAGGCTTCTATCCTGAACTTCTTCCTGTACATGAGTAAGAAGTAAACTCCTATGTCAAATTCATTTATATACAGTCACCTCAAAAGGCAACCTCTTGACCATGAACATACAAAAAAACCTCACAGCTCTTCAGACTTCTGCTTGATTAGTGATTGTACAACATGGCAAAAGGGGACAAGAGCTGGTAGAAAGCAAATCTTTCAGAATTTTATCTTTAAAGACATTAACATAAACCTCAGAATTTTTTTTTTCTCCCCAAAGAACTACTTTCTGTGTCCTGGCTATACTCCATTTAAGGGCTTGCAATTTCTTTTACTTCTAAATTTACTATAATATTTTTTAATTAAAAATATTTAGCACTACCATGTATAAAAGAAACAGATTCAATTATATAACATATAAACAGAAATTAATTTGCATTTCACAGGCTGACAGTTGCCTGTAAAAATATTATTCTGTGTAGGTAGAGATATAAGAAATATTTTAAGTATACACAGTCAATGCATAATTAACATTAATGCCTACAGATATTTAACATTCCCTGTTCATCAACTTTGACTTTACATCTACTAGCTACCATGATATATGGACATATATATGATATGAAAGAAATTTCCAACAAAAGCAGTAAGATGTTACCTTAGAGACACAGGATTTGTTTAAATATGACCTGAAAAATAAGGATACATTTTGTTAAATGCTGATTAGAATACACATTAGAATATTGCTTGTATAAATAAAAGCCTTATCAAACACAAAATTGTTTAGGTATTTAAATACAAAAGTTGGTTAAAAGAGATCAGCTCCTTTCAATTTTCTGCTCTAGACAAATTCCTTCCAGATTGCACAGCTTTTCTTTTTTTAACTTTTTTTGTTAGGAATAGTTTTCTTAATTTAAGAATTTTTTAGATTTAAACTCTAAAAGCCAACTCTTTCAGGAAGAGAGAAATAGGAGCTTCAGATGATCAGAAAACTGATGATTGAATCCAAGTGTGAACCCCAAACTATGGTGATAGGATAGACACTCCCAACATGGACCACCCCAGTTAATTTCTCTCCACTAAATATGTTGTGAATGACCAAAGGACCACTGAATAGAGTTTCTAACAGCCCCCGCAATTATTGCAAATACTGCAGCTATGCAACTATGAGCCTCCTGTTCTTTGACACAAAAGGGTTTACCAGAAGCAAACAAATGATTCAGGATCTTTAACAGTCCCTTCCAACTCAACACATTCTATGATTCTATGAAAGCAGGTTGTGAAATAAATGTAGATAGAGAAGTAGATCACAAAGCCACACACACAAAAGAATAACCACAAAAGTAAATACTTTACTTACCTGTTAAAACCCAAGGATCCTCTTGCTCTGCTTTTCTCATCAGTCTTTACTTTATATCTGTCACTGATTTTATTAATCAGTGATTTTGTTGTGTCTGTCATTTCTTTAGACTTTGTTTTCTATAAAAACAGTTTAAGACTTGACAGTGAATCCATTCAACAGAAGGGCAAAGCTGCAAACAGAACTACAGCTTCCCAACAACCACCTATCCTTCACTAAATATCTTCTTGAAGTACTACACCACAATCCTTTGAAAAATATTTTCCTTTGCATTGCCCAAACAGTGAGCAATAAAACATCAGTTCAGCAGCTACTGCCTTTTCAATGTTGTGGGTTTGTGTACTATAACATTTGAAAGTTAATGGAGAAGTACATAAGAAGCACAAACTGGTGCTTATGTAAGAATTATTTTTTACAAACATAATTTAAAAAAAAGAAATTCAGAGTAAACTTATCTTAAACAGGTCACACTGAAAAAGTAAACAGTGAAGACATTTAATTCCCTTTGCATTAGTAGAAAGTCAATTAAAAACAAGTGTGTGACTAAATGAAAGAAAAATTCTAATTTTGAAACACTGAAAATTTTATAATTCTCTGAATTACAATTCAAAGAAGCAAAGGCAAGAAACTCTCACCGTCTTTGATTGTTTTGAATCTTTTCTGAAGAGAACATCATGTTCCTCTTTTGTAAAATCAGGATGCAAAGATGTTTCGGACACTCTAGCTGAAAGAAATGTTTTAAATGACATTTCAATAGTAGTTGAAATATTTTTCCCTTCTGTACTTAACAGTTTCTGTTTCAAATGATTAACATTCTGACTGTCCACTAAGTATTTTGCAGCCTTCTTCCCTCATGGTATCAATTTAATGTCTTGGTTTTCTCCTCTTTTTTTAAAGAATTTCTTTATCTGGAAAGATACTTCAAAAAACTGAGTAAATCCTTTTTGTTTTCACAGCTCTTTCACTAACTGTAGAAACTAATACAGGAAAACAAACAAAACAAAAGCACAGCTGTACATTAAAAATTTATTTGAAAAATTTTTAACACTAACAGTTAACAAGCGTGAACATAACCTGGTTGGGATGTGTATGTCAACGATGGCTTTGGCTTCTGCTTCTCACCGGTTCTTATATAGGTCTCAGAAATAGAGCATGCTCTTTTTTTCTGTGTTTTGGTTTCATCAAAAGAACTCTCCAAAAGACTAGACAGCCTAACAAAGATAATACCATCCTACCATCAGTGAAATGCAGAAAGGGAGTCTTAATTACAATAAACATGCCCCACAAATATCTTGTAGATATCAATGCATTTTATATTGGTACTTAAGCCTGCTACCATTGTTCAATTAACCAATGCACTGTAAAGCAGCCAACCTTTAGAAAAAAACATGTATTTTAAAGTAAACTTCAAAAAGGCAACAATATCCTTTGGCCACCATTAAACCTTGAACCTAGATAACTCTGTGGTGTGTCACATCTATGACTTTTACAGCACAGTTCACTTATGTCAACCCACACGTCACTTGTATTTTACCTTCTGATGTCATCTAAAAGAACTACTCTGTTACTACTCCTACTTTGATCTTGTTCCTGAGCACTAGAACAGATTCATCAATTTACAGTCTTTAAGACAACAGCATTGTTTATGAAGTAGCCTTAGCAAAATATATTATATATAATATAATAATAGCACCTAAGAGTGCTAGTTTAGTGCCCTGAATTTCAGGCTTACACAGCCAAAAGTTCCTAAAGTAACTCTCAGGGAAGATAAGACAATTAAATTCTAGCATTTTCTGAAAGTATGCAACAAAATTTCAATTCTGGCAATATATGAAAATGCCCCTTTCAAAGTGAGTGACAATAACAGTGACTTCATATTCTTTTCCAATACTTACAAAGGTTTGTCGCTTCTCCCTGCTGGCTGAGAATCTGGAACAATATCTTCAAATGCTTCATCTAAATGAGACATTAAGTTGGTATTAATTACTATTACAAGAGAAAGGGACAAAACTAAAATAATTTTTCAAGTAGGAACTATCAAGACTTGTAAAATTACTTACCTAAAGTTTGCTTCTGTGTGGCCCCCATTTCTTCCTCTTGTACCATTTCCAAAACTTCTTCAGTACATACCTTCTACAGTGGGGTAACACCCAAAAGAAAACATTAGTATAGGATTATAAAGAGCATAACCCTGTAGACTTGTATTTTCCCTAATAAAATAAGAAATTATTTTTTCATTTCATAGAAGTGCTGACTCCAGTACCTTTTCAGATAGTTTTGCCTCATTTCTGCTATTTGAATTCATGATTTTCTGTTCTGTTTCAGCAAATTCATTGTTCAGTGTATATCTCTGTCCACTCTAAAAGCACAATATGTAACACTGACAATTACAATCCATAAAAGCAAAAGAAGTGAAATTTTCCTAGAAAGTAACACTTGCAATATTCTAAACTACACATTCTATATGTTAAAGCCTTTGTGTAAAGCATAAGTATATCAAAAAATGCTTTAGAAAGCCACAGTTGAGGATTTGACCTGAATTTGACCCGGAAAGACATTCAGAACCAGAAATAAAACAAAAAATATTACTTTGATGTCTTTGTTTAACTGAAATAGCAGCAAAACTATATATACTCAAACTGTGATTCAGTGACACCTACGTGGGTTTGTTTTTAAAGAATACATAATGAAAAATGTCCTAAAACCAATGCTATAAATGCTGTAACCCAAAGACATTAACATTTCACATACACTGAACGTATTGGAGTTTTTTTAAGAATATCCTAAAAAAGTATTTATCAACACTACATAATTAATTTGAGATTCTGGGCATAGACCATTCTCATACCACACACAAAGAACAACTGTGGTTCTAGTAAAAGTGAGCTAACTCTGGGTCAGAACTGATGAGTGTAAGAGTTCAATATGACTTCAGACACCTTAAACCTGAAATCCACAGGACAAGAAAACATTCAATAAAGTCAAACACACTTTACTCACAAAGTGAGCTGCTGACTGCAAAACTCTAGCTCTTTAAAATATTAATTAGGAAGAAATCAGAAGAGAAATTAATGTTATTTGAATTAAACAACTTAGCTACAGATTATGCATACTCCAGTAGGTTGCTGATGGAAATCCTTTGTTCTGGTCTCACTTATTGCATTAAGCTTACACCGTTCAGCAGAGGTGACCATTTCCAAAGGTAATTTAAATCGTTCTTTATAAGGAGTGGCTGGAAACAAACCAGAGACATATTAGCATTCCACTATTTCTCCTATTATGTTTACTGTGTTGTTTGTGACATCAGTACAAAGATTTTTGCCCATGGTCACATCTATTCCATAAACTTATAAAAAGTTGGCTAGCATTGATGTCAAATCCCTATGTACCTTTTATAATTCTATTGATTTCATTGAAGTTACATGGAGGTTAGTGGGCTGTTATGTGGTTAATGACTCTAGGTGTCCGGAGGCAAACAATGCATTTATAGCCTGGCTCTGGTAGAAAACAGTTGGTCATCTATTTAAAGTTTTTAGAGTAATATGTTTTTGCTGGAATAGACTGTGGTTAAGTTCCAAATAAAAAATGTAAGAAGTTCTCTGTCTTGGTTCACCCTAATCTGAAAATGTTTTCTTTCCCAGCCTGTTACTCTTAATTTATATATAATACATGGGTATACATAACTAAGGATACTGATGCACTTGAGACAGTTAAAGCAAGAAAATTACTTTTTTTAAATTAGTTTTTAATTAATAATTTGTCATGCTGTTGTGCCACTGGTTCCATCTCCAGCCTCTACTGGTCTTCATCGTACAAATCTCTCCCTTGTAGAAAATATTAAATCTGTTACAGTAATACTATCAGTAGGAAAGTAATGACTCCCATTTGTCATAAAGTCTCATCTTTTTCTCTGCAAGAAGCATGTTGATGTAAGCATCAGTAGCACTGGATCTGTGACTCAATCTTGCCAGGGATCCCACCTTGCTCATTAGCCCTTTGAAGAAACGTGTGCAGTCCAGATAAGAGTAAAATGCAAGTGACAAATACACACATTGGAGAATGCTGATTTTTCACCATGATTGCTATTAAACGCACCAGCTGCTGAGCATTCTTTAAACCAAGAGCATATGAGGAGGAAGATGAAAAAACGCCTATGCTTTAGGTCTTCTGATCAACTGCTGACTTCTCAGCTTGCTCCAGCATGAACAGCAGCAGTACAAAGAATAGGTGGCCCTACTGAGAAGGCATGTGTGGATACCATCCTGCATCACATCTATGGACTGGTAGCAAGTGGTCTAGTTCAAAAACTTCCAAGCTTAAAAGCACCTGCCAGGGAGATTTTATAAGGTCTGCTTTTCATTTCAAGCTCTGCAAAGGATCACAGTTCATGGTTGTATTTCAAAGGCTATTTATAGCATATTTTGACCCTGAAAATTACTTGTGAACTTACATGTGCTAACGAATACCAGTGGACTCCTCCTGGAAAATCTGGTAGTTCCAGCAATAACCACAGATGCTTCAGACACTTTTCGTTTAGAAGATGTGGTTATCTTGAGGAACAGAAAAAATGTGACCATGATGCAACAGATTTCAGGATGACAACAAAAGATTTTAGAAAATCTGTTTCCAGGAGTCTTTTGACACTTTGTGTTTTTGGAGTGTCAATTGCTGTTGCTGCACACATCAATGTAATGTGATTCTTGGGCAGTTCCCATCTTAGAGAAAGTTCTCCAAAGCCTATCTGTAGGTGCTCCTGGTTTTACCACCTTACATTTATAACTTTGGAGTGATTGTTGGGCCGAAGAGGTTAGTGAATTGGACCCCTCTCAGTTTAAACCAGAGCATGAGGTATGCAGAGGGGCAGTCCCATGTACTTGTGATTTGGATAACCAGGCTACAGGAGTCACCTCCACAACCACATGCTCTATTGTAATCAGTATTTGCATATGCCAAGCCTGTAACACTAACTACAGCTGTTATTATTGCTGAACACTAGGAAGTCTCCAAAGGCTATACTAGACTTTTGCCTATCATAAGAGATCTAAGCATGTTTTGAAATCAGTTCTGTTTAAAGGAAATTCTGAGCATAATGGTCTAACAAACATTAACAATTACTTTTTATTTTTGTCGCACTGTTATAGTTTCAAAACACGTTATAATGATAATTTTTTTTTGCAAAGGGATCTATACAGTTTAGCGCCAAGTCATAAGAAAAACTATCAAAGCCTGCATTAGTTATATTGAAACTGTAAAATAACAGGATTTTTCTATTATAAAATACGATAAATATGTAAATATACTTCTATTTTTTATGTACTTGTTTTCTGTTTTAATAATCCTGCTTACCTTGGAGGAATCACTTCTGAATTTTTCTTGACTGCTATTTTTATTCAGAGTCCTCAAAGTTCCAGGAAGTTGCTGGGTTTTGTACTTACTGAGTTTCTCCTCTTCTTCAGATTTTTGTTCCAAACATGGTGACAACTGACTTTCTGGTATCAGAACCTATATAACAGTTTTGATTTTCAAAATTTGTATACAATATTTGGATTTTATTATGCTTTATATTTATACAAATACATAGAAAGCAATGTTTTTACCCAAGTAACAAATTACTCACTGTAGAGTTTTATAAACTTCAGAGCTTACATACTTTTAGTTTCAAAAACATCCAACCTAACTGTTACTCTCACTAACAAGGAAGGGTTATAAAATCACAATTCACATAGAACTTTCCCTGTGTATACTGGAAGTATTCTATGAATTGGATATTAGCATTATTATGTCCCCAAATATACAATATATACTTACTAGAAATCACTTAACCATTTTGAGAGTTACCTTTACTTATTGGCATTTTAAAAGTCCTTGTTTTATGGGGAATGACCACAGGTTTGCTAATCATCAGACTAAATATAAAACCCAAGCAAACCACCATCTCAGCATATTACAGTAAAATACCTGTGATGCGCTCTCATCAAAGACAACGTGTACAGCTGTTTTGGCAAGAGATGCAGGTTGCTTCTTACTGAAGCCCTACAAAGGGAGGAACCATCTGTGTAAAATACATACTTGGCTTGCTTTTTTTAAACAAGAAACAGAAACTATTTAAGTCAGAGATCATCAGTATCTGAAAGCAGGTTATGTGGGAAAACAGATTCTACAAGCACAGAACAGCTCCATTCCTCAGGAGTCTCTCAGTCAGTCAGAGCTCAGGGCAAAGCATTTTGTACTGTAACTGTAAGTGTACTGCAGAACGGGATAACCCAGACATAATCAGAGACTCCCATGTTTGTAAGCATGCTGTTCTCATGCTTCTGGAAAAGCACATATGCAAAACTTGACATTAAGCTATAGCTATCTCTTTCCAGTCAGTTAATTTTTGTTGCAATTATTTTTAAATCTTAGAATCACAGAATCATCCAGCTTGGAAAAGACCTTTAATATCATCAAGTTCAACTGTTCCCCCAGCACTGTCAGGTCCCAAATAATCCATGTCCCTCAGCACATCTCCACAGCTTTGAAACCCCTCCAGGGATGAGGACTCCACCACTGCCCTGGGCAGCCTGGGCCCGGGCTTGACAACCCTTTTGGGAAGAGATTTTTCCCAAAATCCAATCTAAATATCCTCTGGCACAACTTCAGGCCATTTCCTCTCATACTTATGAGGAGGCATCTTTATTGAAGCGTAACATATACTGCAAGAAATGTTCTTCTGTAGTGGAAATGTTAATCAGAAACTTTTTGTATAAATAAATACCAATAATCACAGCCATATAAAATTTGTCTGGCAATTAGACATTTATTTTGAACCAACTAAAAACTGTTTGAAAATGTCTTTAAATCTTACCTTGCATTTACTAAATCCATAAATTTTTCTCGCTACTTCTTTGATTTCCAAGATAGAATCAAAATACAATAAAATTTTCTCTCCTTTTTGATTACCCACATTCATTGGGCTTTTTAGATCTATTGTTAATAATTTCTTCGAATCTTTTTCTGGACATAAACAAAATTTGAAAAGTAGTTTCATTACAATCTAACATCTCATGTAAATTTTGAAAATACATGAAATTTACTCATTCTTCAGTTTAACTACTAAAATGTATATTTTATTTAATTCACTCTAACCTTGAAAAATTTTACTAGTGAAAATTCAAAATTCAATCTTTTAGAAATACTTATTCTGTATATTATCCTGTAGAATTTTCCTTGAAGGTTATTTACTATAGATGCAGGCAAATTACAGATATTTACAAAACTATTCTAACTAGTTTTAAAAGAATATTACTAAGTACCATTGTCTTACCCCTTATTTTGCACTGAAGCAACTATAACAATTATTTTAGAATTATTTTAATAAAATCACACCCGCATGCCCAAAGTACAAATGTGATTTCACCACAGTTTTAACCCTGAAAAAAACATACCTAGAGTATTTTAAGCAGGAACTTTTGCTTTGCTGAGAATTGAGTCTTTAGGATCCTAAACTAAACTTTAGGATTAATCAATTTGAAAATCCAGGTTAGTGTGTAAGAAAAAGTCACATTTTTGAGTGTCAATACCTTCAAGGCAGTACAGGTCTACCTCTTCTTCTGGTATAACAACTGTTTCCCAACGCTGATCCTTTTATGGAAAAATACATATTTTTAAAGCCAGAAAAGCATTATATTGCAATGAAAGTGTAGTGATCAGAAAGCTATTCAGCAAGGACAAATCTGACTTTAAATCCTCTGTTACAAGGAGTGACAATGACCAAATGCTTTATTGATAACAGCAAAGAAGGTTTCAGAAGAGCTTTGGCAGAGACGTTAATCTGAACAGTTGAGTCTCCTCTACAACAATTGTAACTGCAATTTTATAAATGGCTTCTTGTTCATGTGTGCATATGTTACACAGCTCACCAACAGTATTAGAAAGTCACTCTTTTGAAATTATTTGACCTAAATATGCACACCAAAGCAAGATTTTTTTTCCCCTTCACACTACAGATGCATAGACAACTTCCAGATGTTGATGTGGGGAAACAAATTTGATACTCTTGAAAGAATGTCAGCCTACTGCCTCAAAACAATCTAGTCTGAGAGACAAAAATTAGCTTACTGCATCATCTGCTGCCACATAGAAAGATATACTTCTGCTACCAACATTGAAATCAATCCAGAATTCTTCAAGATTTTCATCCAATGGTATCTGTAGCTAAAATAAATTTTAAAAAAAACAGACAAAAAGAGTAAGAGTGGAGAGTAATGATTTATACCAGCCAACAGGCTTTGTGTTATAGCCTGACAAACTTCAAATGTATGCACATCTGTATACAAAAAAAGAAAAAAAAAAAATTCTTACTTGATCCTTATTTTTCCTTAACTAGAAGGCAAAGAAATTATCTAGCTGCAGGAATGAAAATCTGTGGGTATGATTAAGCCTGTAACTTACCTCATAAGTATCAAGAGCTGCTGATAAACAGGGATATGTAAAGACCCTGTAAGAAAAGAATATCGTGTCAAGTAAAATGCTGCAAATTTTGCATATCTGAACACAGCAACTACACTGTGTTTTCAGCACAAAACTTGTCTGCTTTAGAGACTAAGGATCACAACAATCACTTGACTGCACTTCTTCCAAATGAGATAACATGAAATTTTATACGTCCACACAATTAAAGCAGTGGTCTCAGACCTCTTGCAACCATCTTCATACTTCTAGCTCATCTGCTTATCTTTTAAGAGTATTATTCAAATAAGTATACACCTGATATAAAGACATAGCAGACATCCTCCCTGCTGTCATGACATAAAAGTAACACAAAGAGCACGTGATCATATAGATAAGATGAAAGCTCATATTTACTCTTCCTTTTGAATCCTATTTCTCTAGCAGATATTCTGATTGATCTCTACCTCAGTGTAAATATACACCAACACATAACAAGCTGTTGGTAGATGATACCTTTATTGCATTAACAAGCACCTCAGGGATTTTGTCACAGAACTAAACAAAAGACAAAAATTAGCTCCTTATAAAATTTATTAGAGGAAGTGTAGCATAAACTGAAACTTAGGTTTGTCTTTTTTCCAAATATGGAAATCACATAAAATTAACCTCTTGATAGAGAAGTTAATACCAGTGACAGTGTGCATAAAGATGGTATTACTCAATTGCTTTACTACTTAATATTTTAAAAATATCTCAACTCTGTGTTGTTCCTTGACTTCATACCACAGTAGTATTTGTCTTATTTACTTGTATTATTTTAAATCAGAGTTCCCCCAAATCAGTTTTCATGATACAGTTTACTCCTGATGTATAGTCATAAAATCCAAATAAGAAAACACATTAGCTTTAAAAAGCTCAGTTTTACCTTCTTTTGTCGCCAAGCATGCCATTCACTTGGTTAAGAAATTTTCTGCAATCCTATTAAAACACGGAAATTCCTTAAAGAATTGTAAGATGAAAGTTTACCTCCCTAGAAATATTTTTCAGATGACTTACTGTTTCAAACTCAGAATCTTTAATCCCTTTAAATGCATTGGAGACAAACTCCATGGAAAACCACTGGCATGCCAGTTCTCCTCTTTGCTTCTCTGTTATCATTCTGCATAAAGCTTCCGTGATGGCTACTTGCAGGTCATAGTCTGCAGCACAATATATTTTACAGGAATAGAAGTTTTAAAGATTCTACTATGTGAAAAAAATATTATGTAGGAAACTGGCATAAGCAGTGCTGAACGTTTCATATTATACATCACATTGTATCCAAACACATAACCTACAAAGGGTGTACAAAGAATTAAGAGAGTAAGTACAACTAAACAACTTATGTTCCAAAATGAAATTTCAAACAAACTTTCAGGAAACGTCAGAGCAACAGTAGGCATATAAGCAAGACATAGCAAGTTTTCAACTTTCACCCGTCTGAACTGGGAAATTGTTGGACACCAAAGCAATCCCTGGGAGAAGTGATAGTACTACTAAAGGTGGCAAGCAGTTCACTGTCCTAAAAAGGCAGACATCCTTAGGAGCTTTTGCTATCTTAAAATTGCTATTCTAGAGATGAAAACAACTGAACACTTCAGAGTTAGCCACACACTGCACACATCTGAAACATTGCAGTCTGCATGCTGTATTTTTCAGAGGACTGTAATTGCAACGTTCTGCAGCTTCTAAATGTCTTCTCTGGATTTCTAGTATATCTACATATAATTTTTAAGAAGCTCAGTATTAAAATGTTTAAGTCCCATACTCACCTCCAGCATCCAAAATTCTCCTCCCCATGTCACCCCTGCCAGATAAAGTAATACTTCATCAAAATATGACAGCAACACAAAGCACAGACAAAAAGTTCACTTAATTACAAGCTTTCAATGTATGAGACAAATCCCTGATTCCACTAAAGTATTAGACTTCAAAGGGATGAGTCTGTTATGTTAAGGAAAACATCTGAAAGTACTACTGTGGAAGCGAATCACCTGATATATATAATGTTTATTCTATTTGTTTTTGGAACACTTGTAAACAAATGTCTCCATTTGAATTTCCCAATGTGCCTGATTCAATGTGCTTTACACGTGTCCTTATAAATAACAGCTTATTTTAAGACAATTGCAATGAGAATAAGTGTAACCCTGATAGGGGAAGAGAGAAATTTAGGCTTGCAAATGACAATAACCCATGAGAAAACCTGCCCCCAGCCACCATCCCTGGCACCACAACAAATGCAAAAGGAAGTTAAACTGGGACCAATTGGCACACATCACAAAAAGCCTTAGTGAAAACTGCCTTCAGCTATGCAAATGTTGTAATGATGTATAAATTATACTTCAGATTATTTACATGACAAGCAACATTTCCTTTGTTGAAAATATCTTTTTCCTGGCATCTCGAGGCATGTTGTCAAGCATTAAATTAAGTTTTCTTACTACCTAAGAAGAGTGGAAAAAAGAGAGTAAGGTTAAACACAGAAGAAGTTGTTAATTTTTTTTCTTATATAGGAACTTTGCAATATGTTTGTTACCACTGAAGAAAATAACATGCTTTAATTGCAAAAGAAGACAGTGAATATAGACCTGAAATCGTATTTATCTTAATATAACTACCTAAATTTCAATAAATAACATTAAAAATTGATGTTCACATTAAATCCAGAGGGTTATGTTTCTTATTTGCAGGTTTAAATGTAGAAAAAAAAACCTTTCAGAGCTTAAATTCTGCCTGCAGTTGACTACTGGCTAAAGTGTACCTTTCATTTGCATTAAAAAGCCTTTCCTTTGGGTATGCAGCCTCTCCAGAAGACTTTTGGTAACTTCCCCTTTCTTTAGAGGAAGTAAAGCCTGACAACCTGAGGTTACTAAAATAAACAGGCAAAATCTGCAGTATCCTAGGAGGTATACAAATTTCCTGCAACTGTCTAAAGAATTTACAACCAACAATCTTAATCCTAATTACAGCTGTTGTAATAGACTGTATTATTTCCTACACTTTTACAGAGCTTTCTCACCAGACTCTTAATACCACTTCTTTGTAATTTACTGTTCAAACCAAATATTATAGATCAGTAATCTGAAATAAGGCAAAACAAAAACCCCAACATAAAAACAACAATAAATATGCCCAGAGAAATATGAAATCATCTCTCTGCTGCTAAACCAGAACAATGTTCTCTTTTTAAAGTAAATTGCTATCTGCACAGTCTGTTAAAACACTAACAAGTTGCTTAGAAAGAAGAATGTTTACCTCTTGCTGAACATAAATACTAATTTGTTCATCAACAATGAGGGTACATGTTCTCAGAACAAAGTTTTCTAGTATTTGCATTTTACCTAATGAAGAGGAAAAAAAAATTAAAGAAACATTGAGAGAGTAATAGGCTGCCTTCTCATCAGCACTTGGACGAAGGTAAGTTTTCATTCAGAAGTAACATACAGCATGCCTTCCTCTCCATACAGGACTCTTCATATTCAAAACCAAACATCTACAAGCTTTATGGTTGAATGCAAGACAAAGTAGTTACTTCAATTTCTAGTGAACACAGCTCTTTAGGATGTTCCTAAGTCCCCTGGGCATGAGGTCATTCTTTTTAAAATAGAATTGGATTAATTCCGTAACTTAGCGCTCTGAGATATAATTCAGACCCTGGAATTTGTCTTCCCAGGGACAAGGAAATGAAACTTCCATTTTGATTGTGACATCATAACAGTCTATAGAGACCATCTACCTGGGGCTCTACTGACAGGTACAAGCAGAGTGATATTTGTGATAACAAGATCAATGACGAGGCACTACCCTGCTATGCAGACCTATAACAGTAGCTTAGAAACAAGGGTCTTTTCAGTAAGTGGGTTTTTTTCCCTGAAAACTGAACTTTTCCATTCAGTTTCCATTTCTGACAAGACTAAATTATCTTGCTTTATTACAGACATCAAATTACAAGGAAGTCTATCAGTACAGAAACCTCAAATTAAACTGTCCAAGACAGAATTGACACCCAAGCTTCCTTCACATGAATGAGAATTGTAGTCCCTTGTGCACAGAACAGCTCTCATTAAGAAAAGCCCTTTCCATTACAGTTTATTATACTCTCTAGTATACAGAATATCATATGAAGCATATAGATATGGTGGTGTATTTACACTAGACCAAGAAACTCTATACCACCCCTAATCACACATGTTCTTCTCAGAACTCTCTTGCATCAAAGTGGCTCCACCAGTACTAAGAGTTATTTCCACACCGATAACTTTCAAATGTCACTTTCAGAGCACTTTATCACATCTAGTGCACACTTTTTTTAAGCTCACCTTCAGGTCTGTTATCACATACAGCCTACAATAAAAAACAAACCAATACACATTACTTTGCTACTGTAAATATTACAGCATGAAAATCAGTTCACATGTACTTAAAGCAACTCATCAAAAAGCATTTAAGATTTTAAAGTTATTTCATCCTTAATAAAGAAAATAATACACTTCTAATAACCTAGTATGGTTCCCAAAATTATATTTCAGTTAAATTTATGGAAATTATTTCCCCAAAGACAGTATTTTCTATGAACAGAAGAAAACTCAGAGATCTTATAAACTTGGGGTCTTGGGATTAGCATACCAATAATTTCTATAATCAAAATTAGATCAAGATAATTTTTTTCTTATAGTTTACTGAACACTTACATTGTTGGGTTTTAAAATTTTATTTCATTATGGTAATCATAAACAAAACATGATTATGAATACAGGCAAATCAGTTCTCCAAAAAGACTTATAGAAATCACTGTAACATTTACTGTAGAAGGATATTAAATAGAAACACATTTCAAAGTCTTTTTTTTGGTAAACCAGTAGTAATTATTTTGATAAAACACACAACGTATTTTATTATCAATATATTTTTACCAGCAACACATTGAAGAGGTCTTCAGCCAGATTTATAAGCGTTTCATTCTTTGCATCTCCACTGAGCATGAAAATCTCTTTTATCTTTTCAAACCAATTAACCATGTAAAGGGAAAAGAGAAATCTATTTTAATAGCATGAAAAAGGACAATAAATGGTATTATGCTTAAATAAAATTATTGAAACTACATGAAGTTTGTATATATAAGACAATGCTACCAGCCTGCTGAGCATACTTTAGCCCCAGACTGAAATTTTTCACATTTAAAATACCCCATTTAAGTCTGAATAATGTTTATTCAAAATTATAAGACCTTCTTAATTCAGAAACAAACGAGGACCAAATTGAATACAAAGCTGTTCAGCACAGAAGCATTACTCATGCATGATTTATTAACTTTTGAGGTTTTTTTAAAGAAGTTCATGTATTCTTTATTGTTTTACTTATCCTTCCAATAAGACCGTGTTTTATCATTGCTGGGAACCCGTCTTCTCCTGCTATGCTGACATTCTTCCCACATCTCTGAACAGAAGTCAGTAAAGTAGAAATGTTTTTGACTTCTTGTTTGTCAAGTTCCTGAAATTGAAATCAACAAAAGCTTTAGGGTACAGTTCTAGAAGAACCTCTATTTAATTAACCAGATGCCTTTTTGTTCTCAAAAGCCACCCTAACTGGAGCTTGCAAGTAAGATTAAATTAAGATTTCATGCTTAAATTTTATTTCAGTTTCTCAAATCAACTGCTGGTATAAACCAAGCCACATGAAATGTCTATTTTCCAGACTACTGCAAAGACAGTATAGATAATTTTGATGTAATGATTACCTTACCCGACACAGCAACTTGTCAAATTTGTTGACAAACTGTTTGCTGCATTTGTAAGAGACATTTTCACGGTCTTCTGTTGCCAGAAATTGTTCTAATAATCGGAAATTGTTTTTTCTTGTAGCTTCATCAATTAACTTTTCAAGCTGTCAACCATAAAAGAAAACAGAGCAACTTTACTACGGTATGCTTAACACTGATACTGATTTAACAAGGTTTAACATAAGTTTAATGCATCATCTGCTATATTCTAAGCAAATATTTAGAATCACAAAATCACTAAATGTGAAGCCTGCTTATCAACCAAGTTTTTAATTATTTGCCAGTTTTTCTTAACTGAAAGGGTTTTTTTTCTAATTAATAACAACTTCCAGTTCCTCTTGCTTTCTACCCAGCTACTTAGCACTAACCTATGTCAAAGGGAAAAATTCTTCCTATCACATTGTCACCTGGTAAATTTTACTTGCAGTTATATACCAGAAGTGCTTTAAGCTAGTAACTAAAGCAATTAATACTCATACTCTGATCCATAAACACATACCTGCATCTCTTTCCTGACTGACATTTTTGCAATTCATGTATTCAGCTGCATAAGAAGGGAAAAACCATCACTTCAGCAAGACACATTTCACTGATACAGACATCCAACAGGTTTGGCAAACACCTCAGAGATCATTCAAAACATATTACAAACTCCAAAAATTGTCAACAGTATGAATGCTATTTAAGAAATTAAACTGAGGGGGGGGGGGTACAAGGAAACATCTTTAGATGGATAAACAATTGCTTAAAATGAAACAGTAGCAGGAACAGTCAACTTTAGCCATGGTGGACCAGCAGGTCCTGCAGTGGACTCTCAGTATTTTTCAGTGAGATCAGAGCATGGGGATGGCCAACCACCCCACCAGCCCCGGGTTATCCACAGGAGGTAAGGCAACAGCAGAACTCCTCAAGGGCCTCATTGTAAACTGGTAGTTGAAGGAAAGAGTAATAAACGCATGCAGGGGAAACAGCCTCAACTACACACACAGTGATGGGCTCTGAGATAATGATTGCCATCAAAAGGCAAAAACCTCTAAAATCATAGTTCTCTGAAAACATTTTTTTAATAGTCAAAGGCAGACAAAAGTGTTTTAACAGTTTACATGCAAGAAATCAGCTTTTTCTTGTTTCCTAGAAATTAATCTATATCGACCAGTCTACCATGTGCGGTTTGGGTCTCCCCATGCTATAAATTACATAGAATTAGACAAAACAAAGGGAAATAATGACTGAAAACAGTGACCAATTTCTGTGGAACGAACAACTGGGAACGCACACTAGTCATTTCTGTACTCCAAAATAATACAGAAATAACAAATACAGGGCGGTTTTCAAATTATTTTTCCCAACACAAGAACACAACAACCTACATCGAAGCCTTTGCAATCACCTCACAGGTCTCTTGTCTCCTGCCTAGTCAGACAAGGCGGAGAAGAAAACACGAACCCCTCCCATGTGCCGCCTCCTCGACGAAGGAGGGAGATGCCCGCCCTGCAAGCACACGCAGCCGC
>NW_008611023.1:0-1477 GCF_000691845.1 Merops nubicus
TTTAAGATCTGGCTTCCCCCGGGTTGTCTATTCTGCCCTTCTGCTGGAAGCCGCTCGCCGTTGCCCGGAGAAGGGAGTTTAATCCCTGACTAGGCTCAGAGATGGGTGGCTTGGCCAGGGCTGGGAACGGTGCATGGGAGCAGCGAAGCAGCATATGCGTGTCCCTCTGCTCTGCCCTTTCTGAACTGTTGAAAGCATCATCTGTTCCAACAAAAAAAAAAAAAAAACAAAACACCACCCAAAACCCTAGAACTGCAGGAGTGCCCACAGCACGTCTCGCTCGGTGCTGCTGTGGCCACGCTGTGTTCTTTGCCCGGGCATTCCAGCTGTCTCCGTGGGTACTGGGCTGGCTGCCCTTGGGAAGACCCAGGGACACTCCCTGCCACCCCCGGGTGTTTCTGACTTGTCCTAGCAGAGATGAAACCGTGTCTCTCACCTTTAGAGTACTTTTTAGGATAGTGCACATTGTGCTGCCTGCTCTGCTTCAGTATAAACGATGTACTTTTGTTTGTAGTTTAATTGGTTTATTCCTTGTTTTGAGGCTCCAGTGCAGATCGTTCAGGGCCATTGACCCAGGCTGGTTTTCCCCTTTGTTCTTGTGGTCCCACTCAGCAGTGCTGCTCCACTGTGGGATGCTGGGGTGGCCCTGAGGAACGACTGCTTTCTGAGTCTAGCTGAAGCTCAAGTGATTTGCCAGTGGAGCTGCCATGGCACTTGCGTGGCTTGGCAAGTTCCCTCACATCTCTTGGGTTCACCCAGGTCTCTGCTCTGGACGAGATGGCCAGCAAGCGTTTAATTTGCGCAGACCTTGCTCTGCACGCCACAAAAGTTTATCAGATGCTTGCCTGGTGAACAGGAGGAACTAACAGCCATGGTTGGTTGTTGGGGTGGTCAGAGACTGGAGAGGGGGGCAAGATAACATTTTGAAGCTGGATGGGACTAGCAGCCTGAACTTATTCTTTTTGTCCTGGCACGTGTGAGATCAGATCTGATAACATTCTTTGCATCCTAATGATACCAGAAAGGGTCCCTTAGTCCTGTGGCAGCTTTTCACCTCTAAACAATTCTGTCTCCTCCTACCTGTATCTGCTTTTGTCCCTTAAAAAATCGCAATAGGGTATTTTGCTTTGTAGTCGATATTCTTTTGTACTCCGGTTCATCTCCATTTGTCTTAGTCCTTCCGCCTGTATTTCTGTTTTGGATAGCAAAATAGTCTAATAACCTGTTAAACAGAAAGTTAACCGGGTGCACATTCCTGTCTGAAGAACGGCGAGAGAAGGTGTGGGTGAGAAGTGTCTCACCAGGACACAAGTGGAAATGTGCGTTGCCAGTTTTGGTGGTGTTTGGCAGGGCTGGTAGCTGCGGCTCAGTGCTTCTGGATCAAACTCGGTGCAAAGGTTGCCTGTGTTTCTGGCTTGGTTCTGCCTGTGCCTTTGGTTGGAGGGTGGCTTAATGCCTTGTCTGCTTGGGGAAGATT
>NW_008611024.1:0-1886 GCF_000691845.1 Merops nubicus
GCCACCCGTGGCTGAGCTCCAGCCTGCCCAGCTCTGGTGCTTAGGCTGGGCCTGTCCGAGCTCCTGCCCCGGGGAGGGAACCCCACGGGTGCTGAGGAGGGATTTCCACAGTGCCAGCCTGGGAGGCCCCACACAGCAGCGAGGGACGGGGCTGCAGAACCAGAGCAGTGAGGGGGAAGAGCCAAGAAACCCTGAACTGGGGAGGGAGCAGCGGCTGCAGCCCCAGAGCAGAGCTGGGACACACACCTCAGCTGTGCAGCACTCAGGCCTCAGAGAGCACCACAGGGACAACACCTCCCAGCCCCTCACCTCATGTCCTGAGCAAGCACCTGGGCCAGTGCCACCCATGGGCAGCGTGCCAAGCTGTGTCACAGAGCACTAGGGGCTGGAAGGGACCTCTGAGACCAGCTCTAACAGAATCAAAAGTCACTGTAAGCACACACATTTGCCAGCCTTCCTGGAGGACTGCTTAGCTTCTTCCAGCCAGACCCTTGGGCAGGTAGGAATGGCAGTGCCCACCACCAGCTAAGTGTCTGTCTGCCCTTTGGGACCCCTCTGAGCTAAAACCAGCCTTCACTAAAATCCAAAGGACCTTCCAGAAAGGGTTCAGACATCCCATAGTGTGGGGGTGCAGCACGTCAGAGGTGCTGCTGTGCACAGAGATGAGGCACTTGGGTCTTCCTCACCATTTTTTAAACAGATATATCTAGGCATAAGCCAGATGTCACTCCACAGACTTCAGCACACTGCTTTCCTTTTATAACAGGCCGAGGAGACACAAATAGATTCTGTTAATCTGAGGATTAATTAGCACCTAAGCCCATTACACAGACGATGAGCCGGGTGTACTCTTTATCTGTGCCTGCAGAGCGATCCTGAGATCAGCTCAGAGCAAGCTCCAAAGCTCTCCCCTCCCAGGCTGACAGCAACGGGCTCTTCTCTGAGTTCCCACTGAAGTCTGGAGAGTCCAGGTCAGGCTAACAGCTTCTGAGCCTGGGCTCTGTCGCTCCCCAAGAGGAAGATGGGCCAATCCACACCCACCACGTGGCCTTTCCTCCTTTGGTTGGTCTTATTGCCAGCACATCACACATTTTGCCACTGCCTCCCCCTTGCTGCAGTCTGGATTTTCAGCAGCTGCCCCGCAGCCCCTGGGGTGGTTCCACCACGCTGAGGGGCAGCTCCTGCTTCCCCAGGGACCCCACGGCAGGAGCAGAGGCAGCGCAAGAGGAGAGGCCAAATGTTCCCTGGAGAGGCCAAACGTTCCCTGGCTCGGCTCTTGGGCGAGCCTGGTTTGGGATCTCTCTGCTCCCCCTGCTCCTGGCAGTGTGGGGGGCTCCTGACGTGCCCCTCAGGGCTCCTGAGATGGGGCCACGCCGGAGGGGGCTCGGCAGCAGCACTCCTGCTGCCCTGCACGGGGAGCAGCCCGGGAAGCTGCTGCACAGGGCACGGCTCCTGGCACCCCGGGCAGAGGGGCTCTGCTGAGTTCTGCCCCACCACGGGGCACCGAGGCTCTGTTTTGCCCCACAGCCCTGCTCCTTCCCCAAGGCACCGGTCTGGGCGACTCGGGGCACCCAAAAACCCAGCCCCCACACTGCCAGCCCCCGAGGAACCACCCGGGCCATGCACCCCAGCCCTGCTTATCCTGCAAGATCTGCAGGGAGAGCAAACACCAGCAGCTTCCCAACCCCAGCTCGAGTCTCCTGCCAATAAGAGCTGTTAAAAAACCAGCTTATTTTGGTGTTTCTTTCTATGGTGATTATCCACAGGGCTTTTCCTGAGCATCATGTAACTCCCATCCTGCTGCCATCTCACATTAAATGCAAAGTGGCTCCTCCAAGTGAAGCTGGGACTACAGCCTGGTACTCCTTTTACATCTCCATCGTGTA
>NW_008611024.1:1917-4369 GCF_000691845.1 Merops nubicus
AGGGGCTCTGTGAGCAGAGTCACCAGAGGTGCTGGCCAAGAAAGTGTCCCTTCTCCTGAGCTATTTCAGACTTGTTCTCTCCCTGGCTGCTGCTGGGCAGTGACAGCTCCCACAGAAGGAGCTCCCTGGGCACGCACTCAGGGCTGGCCTCAAGGATTTTGGAACAACAGCTCGTTCTGATCAACTGCTTCAGGATTGGGTTCCAAGAGGGTGGCTTGTAACGCCAGAAGACTTTCCAGTTCTGAGGGGGTTAAAGAAGATTTTCTGCTCCGTGGAGAACACTCAGCTCATGGGACAGACTCATTACAGTGGTGGGGCCCCTCTCTGCAGCTGAGACAGCTCAAAAAGCTGTTTGAGCTCTGATGCCTCTCTCAGGGTGATTTACACCCCCCCTGTGTGTTTTCCTTCACACCCCCATCTCAGCACAGCTGGCTGGGTGTGCACCCAGGGGTTTAACAGCCTCAGCACAGGGACCACACAAACACCCAAGGAAAGCACTCCAGTTGTCTCTTGGTGCAGCTTTGGTGCTTGCTGGGGTCATTCTCTCCTTCAGCAACAGCAGTGGCTTTTTGTTGGGGATTTCCCCCCCAACCAGCCTTTGTAAATTTGTAGTTCACACCTTGATCTGAGGTAGTGTGAAATCAAGCTGCTGCTATTGATGCACAATAGATTCAGGGACATATGGAATAAACTCAACAGAGGCTGGGCATTCAGATTCAAATCTGTGTCCTAGCTCTAATGCATTCAATAGGAAATATCACACAAACTGCTTGAGAATCAGCATCTCCAAAACCAGCTATTCAGCACCCTGCTTCCCCCCTGTGCCCCTGAACTGCAGAGCAGTGGTGGAGGGAGGCTTGGGGAGCTTCCTCAGACTTGGCAAAGGCATCACAGTTAACACCCAAGTTCTAGGAGACACGTAGAAGATGGTCCCACGGGTAGGCAGGTCCCTAACCCTCCACAACTGGAGGTTTAAATCTACATTTCAGCCCTGCATACAGCCAACATTAAAGCCTCCAGTGTCACTGGCTTCACCCACTTCATTTCTCAGTCCCTTTACATCCATCCTGGTCTCCCCACAGCTCTTGCTGCTCACAGCTCCTTTCAGCCTCACACACAGAGCTGCTCCAAGTGCATCTCCTGCAGCTGCTTTTGAAGCAGTTCCACCTCTCAGCTAGTGCCTCTAGAAAAATGATGTTTTAAACTCCAGAGAATAACATCACAGTTATGTATTTATTTGGGAGGATGAACTTGCAGTCTAAATAAACCCTGACTGCTCAGATGACTTTTATTGAGGGGTTTAATGGAAACCTTCCTTTTTTGGCTATTTTTTTAGCTTAAAATTCTTTGTCCAATTCAGTATTTTGTTGCAAGACCGAAAAACTTACTGTATCACTGACTCTGCAAGTCAGATGCATGTTAACAGAAAAGGCCACAGCAGAGGGGAGACTCTACCCAGCATGGAATGGAAATAAAAACTGCTCTTAACACGTTACAGTCGTGGTAATGGGTAGAAAAAACTGCCCTGAAAACACCCAGGCACCAATTTCCCCTGAGCTTTAAGTCCTCTGCTGCAAGTCACCCTCACAAGGGCCAGCAAGAAATATTTTCACTCGGTATATTTTATGCTAAGCATTTGTTCAGCAGCCACAATGGCCCCTGCAGGCAGCACTGGGAGGGTATAAATCTAGCAGGCTGCTAGGGAAGCTCCATCATTCCCCTGTGGAAATGTATTTTTATTTTCCAAGACACACACGGTCTGTTCAAAGTCCCCCAGAGTGATTTCAACCCTGGGAGCACCATCTCTGTGTTCTCAGGTTTGCATGAGTGAGGCTGAACCATCACCTCCTGGCACTTGGGGTCTGCTCACCTGCCCTGCTCTGGGAGCTGAGCTGGAAACAGTCACTACCTCACAGTAAAACAGGTCCTGATCCTGAGGACTTGACTGGTGCACAATCATCCAGGAGCTGAAAACATTCCATGTCAGGTTGGATGGGGCCCTGAGCAACCTGCTCTAGTGGAAGGCATCCCTGCTCAGTGCAAGGGGCTTGGACTAGATGACCTTGAGAGGTCCCTTCCAACACAAAACCTTCTAGGATTCCACATCGTGGCCAATCTGTCAGAGCAGCCAAGAACCCAGAGTTGAAACCATCAGCTCCTACAGCTAATGGAGCATTTCCTTACTGTAGTGGCTCAGCCCAGCTTTTACTGTGGAGCTGGGGAAGAGGAGATGACCCACCCTCCCCACCAGTGTCAGATGGGCACTAGTGCTCAGCAGGGCTTGCAGAAGCACCCGAGGGGTCCCAGTGCTGTCCCAAACCCCTGTGATGGAGCTGAGCACCACAGCACTGCCCGGGTGGTTTGAAGGAGCACTGCAGAGACTGGCAGGAGCCCACAGGAGCAGCATTGGGAAGAAGGAACAGACAGCCCTGGCTGGTGCAGCCTTTCCCCC
>NW_008611025.1:0-537 GCF_000691845.1 Merops nubicus
AAAGGCCATTTCCCCCCCAAAATCGCCTTTTTCCCCCCCAAAATGCCCTTTTTTCCCCAAAAAAAAGCCCTTTTTCCCCCAAAAAATGCCATTTTTCTCCCCAAAATCGCCCTTTTCCCCCCAAAATGCCCTTTTTCCCACAAAAAACGCCTTTTTCCCCCCCAAAATGCCCTTTTTTCCCCAAAAAATACCGTGTTTCCCCCAAAAAATGCCCTTTTTCCCCAGAAAAATAAGGGGGTGCTGCTCTGCGGGGCTGAGATTGGGGGAAAAATTCCCCATTTTGGCTCATCTGGGGATCAAGGTCGTGCACACAGGTGTGAGCACACGCACACACACTCACCGTGCGTCTTGCACGCTCGTGTGAGCACGGGCAGGTCTGTGTGGACACACGTGCACGAGCACACGCGTGTGCACACGTGGAGGGGGAAGTGTGCACACACAGGTACCTGCAGGTGCACCCCCAAACACGCACAGAGACCCCCAAACACACGCGTGTGCACACACAGGGACCCCCAAACACCCACAGAGAACCCGCAA
>NW_008611026.1:0-1014 GCF_000691845.1 Merops nubicus
TTCTTTTATTCCTTTTTTTTTTTTTTTGAGGAATCTCCCTGAAATAAAGTATTTTGATAACCACTTCCTCCTTCCTCTCCTCATCTCTCCATCCCCTCTCCTCCTTTCCCTCGGGGGGCCTTTCCCCCCCAACCCCCCTCTTGGGGCATTGTGGTCTTTTTTTTTTTGGTCCTCTTTGGTGATTTTAGTGTAATCCTGGCCCTGGGGAGCTGCAGGTGCTGCTGTGGTGTTTTGGGGTGCACCACCCACCTCACTCTAGGTACCCCTGCACCCCCAGTGCCCTGAGGTCTCCCCCTGATCCTATATACTGTGAAACCAGTATCCTACTGGTGCTGAATATTTGAGGGGGAATCTGAAGCCAGGGTCACTGCCTGCTTCACCCTGTACCATCTGGGGGTGGTTTATGGGGTTCCCTGCTCCCCACTTGTGTGCTGGGCTCTGTCCACCTTGTCCCTGCCTGCCTGGGGTGTGTGGCAACCCATAAAGTCATCATCAAAATGGGTGCAAATCCCATCTTTCAGGTAAAAGACCAAAGTGGGGCTGTGCCTGGTCCTGTGCAAAGCCCTCCCGCCCAGTACTGGACTTCCTGCTCTACTGGGACCTACTGGGCTGCTCTGGGGGTCCCCAAATCCTGTCCCTGCGTGCCCAGTGTGTTGAGCTGTGGCGTGTACGGGGGTGCTGTGGCCTAAACCTGGCTCTGGGATGGGGAATGAGGGGGGTTGTTAGGGCAAAAGGGGGCTCGTTGGGGCTCAAGGGGGCTTGTGAGGATAGGAGGGGCTTCAAAGGTCTTGGGGCTCCATGTCCCCACGTGGGAGCAGAGGAAGAGGAAGGAAAACCCTCCTCTGCTCATCCCTGCAGCAACTCCTCCCCTTCCACCACATCCTCCCCTCTTTGCTCAGCACCATCATCCTGCCTGAGAACCTCGGGCACACCCCCCCCTCAGGGGCTGGACCAGGAGCCTCGGGGGGTGGGGGGCATTAAAGGCAGCACTTCAGCCCTTTCCCAGGTTGCCCA
>NW_008611027.1:0-411 GCF_000691845.1 Merops nubicus
CATCCCACAGCCAGGTGCCGTGGATGAGCAGGGGGTACCACTGCCCTGGCCCCCAGCAGGGTGGGCCACACCGTGAGAGAATGATGGAATCATGGGGTCACAGGAGGGTTTGGACAGGACCATTCAAGATCATCGAGTCCAGCCCCCTTGCAGTGACCAGGGACACTAGAGCAGGTTGCTCAGATCTTCATCCAACCTCCCCTGGGATGGTGCCAGGGATGGGGCAGCGACCACCTCTCTGGTCAGCCTGGGCCAGGGGCTCACCACCCTCAACATCAACAATTTCTCCTTTCTCTCTAGTATAAATCTCCCCTCTTTTTGGTTAAATCCATCCCCCCTTGTCCTCCCCCAACAGGCCCTGCTAAACATCTGTCCTCATCTTTCTGACAGGCCCCTCCAAGTCATGGAAGG
>NW_008611027.1:683-8318 GCF_000691845.1 Merops nubicus
TGACTACATGGTGCTGGGTCAAAGCTGCCTGCCTCTGGCACTGAAAGTGGTCAGTTCCTCTGAGGTTGAAGGGCCAGGCTCACAGTGCGTGGTGCTTTCAGGTCCTTGCAGTTTGGAGGAGACTCCTGGTCCCTCTCAGACCCCGGGAGCTGTGGTGTTCCCACCTCTGCAGCCTGCCCCAGGTCCTGTGTCAGGTTTGCAGGCAGGGACCCATACTGGTCCCCATTAGGTTTGTGTGAGGAGTGACAGCCCCAAAAGCCACTTTTGTCTGTGGGCTTGGGACATGCACCTCCTGCCCCAGCCCCGTGTGTGACCCAGCCTGGGGCACTGGATGCTTCCTCCTACACCACGAGTGTTCAGCTCCCCCTTTGTAAGCCACCTTCACCCCCTGCCCACGGGCAGTGGAGGGTGGTTGTGCTGTGGGAAGATGCAGAGAGGTTTTCTAGCTTGGATGTGAATTTCTTGGCACAGCAGGGGTGAGATAAGGCGTCCTTCCCCAGGGAGTGGTGTGTGCTCCTCTACCAAGCAGCAGTGCACAAGGACAGTGTTTTCCATGGGTCCATCCCACGCCACTCGTGCATCGCCAGCAGCCTGGGATGTCTCTGAAGGGCTGCAGCTGTGCTGTTGTTCTCCAGTGTCTGGTCAGATCAGGTCTCTGGGGAGTGAAAAAACCCAGCAACACTGCCACACATGGATGTACCCAGCACACGGGGACAGTGGACATGCAGGCATGGGACAGCACGGAGTCCTGTGGGAAGGCTGAAAAAATGCACCTTGGTAGGGCATGGAAAGAGTTGAAGGAGCTTTGGTTGCACTCGTGTGAGGAGGAAGGCTGAAACCATCGCTAGCATCCTCTGCAGAAGAGGGATGCTTCTGGGGCTGTCCTCCCCAAGAAGCAGAAGTGGGGCTGAAGCAGACCTGTGAGAGTGTGTGTCCTTGAGGCAGAGGTGGTATTAGAAAGAGACTAGATGTTTTAGGGCAAGGGAAAGGTGAAGCCAGGAAGAATAAGCTGAAAGGGCTGAGGAGTAGGACAAGTTTACTTCAAAGGTTAGGGAGGTTAGGGCTGGGTCATAGCTGAGAAACCTTTGGTCCAGAGGGTGCTGATCTGTGGGTCAGGAGAAGGGGCAGGGTGGTCAGCAGCTGCTCACTGGCAAAATGTGTTTGGCATGCCTGTCTGCGAGGGGTTGGATGGAGGATCCTTCAAGGTGACAAGGAGCAGCAGTACCTCACAGATGGCATCCGTGGAAGGAATGTCTGTTAGCACAGACCTGCTCACACGGGGTATCCCTGAGCATTAATTGCTGAGTGAGTGAGGACTGAGTGACAGGCACACACACAGACACCTGACCCAAGGTCCTGAGCTTGTGGCAAATGCCAGGTTGTGTGCTGGGTTCTTGGACACTTCTGAGAAATTTGAAGGAGTTTTGTTCATGTTTGCTCATATCAGCCTTTTTTTCCTTAAAAAAAAAAGAAACTTGTTGCTTTGGTTGGTCACTCAAAAAAATCAGGTGGCTCTGCATTCCCCTGTGCTGCTGCAGCTCTGCACAACTTCTGCATTGACTTAGCATGTGGAAATACAGCGGGGGGCAGCCCTGCAGTGGTTGTTCTCCAGTTTATCTGCTCTCATTGCCATTCTCCACTCGATGTCACCATCCTCTGGTTGTTAGGGGCGTGGGCATTAAAGCTTGAAGTGCAAATAGCAACAGGGAAGGGGGAATTTTGAAAGGAATCTTCCCAGTTTAGTGTGACTGATCCTGAGAGTAAGAAAGCATGGAAAAAGGCAACTGAGGATAAGCTTTCTGCTGTGTGCATGGGAGTCCTTCTGGATGTATGGGTTAGCCTCACCTGCTGTGGACTGCTGTAGCTGCCTGGATGGGACAGAAAAAGTCTGAGTTCTGAGGATGTGTGCTCATTTACTGAAGCTTCAGCTAATGAAACTAAAAAATTCCCATGAGATCTGACAGCATCCTTACAACAGTCAGGTGATTTATTTTTAAATAATTGGGATTTAGAAGCAGCTGGCTACAAATCCATCCTTTAAGCAAACACTTTTATCTGTGTGCACTTTATTTCTTGGGAGGTGATGATGAAGTGCAGCATCCCCAAGAAAAGGGGAGAACTGGGACACCTGTTTCCCACCTGCTCATCAGTGCCTGTCTCTTCAATGCCACCACTGAAATAAGGAGAGTCTTGGGTTAACTGGCACCAACGTTTTTCACTAACAAGCAATTAACACACTCAGCAGTTACAGCCCCCAGTTACTCTACAACATTTCCTCTTTAAGGAAAGCCTGGTTACATATTGATGAGTCTGGCTTTGCCTTTATAAGGAAATCCCATTTTGGTGTTCTCCGAGAACATTGGTGGTAAGCACAGACCCTCTTGAGCACTTTGAGTGTTTGACAGCCCCATGTGAATGGGTATTGCTTTAAAACTGACTGGAAAAAGTGGTTTTGAGTTCTCTGTTCTGTGTGCCTTTTTGTCATAGAGGTAAAAGCTCTCGAATGGGAAATTAGTATTTCTAAAATGGCTTTGTTTCTTTTTCCAGGCAACTGAGTACTCAGCCATGGCATCGTTAGCTGGTGGATTAGATGACATGAAGGCCAATATAACCAGCCCTACTTCTGCAGATTTGGGAGCGAGCGTCCCTGGGCCTCAGTCATATCCTATTGTAACAGGTGAGCCATTTTCCAGCACCCATCCGTGGTGCCAGGTGTGTGCACACATGGAAGGGTGATGCCTTCTGTGGAGGAGTTGTGTCAGATGTGGTCATTTTCTCAAAAAGTCTTTTTTTAAGTGTGATTTCATGGCAGCTCTGTTGAGATTCAGGTGCATGGCTTGTATATATCTGTCATGTCTGCTTGGAGCCAGCAGATGAAGCATTCATCATCCCACTGCTCAGGAAGGGATGTGCCCCTCCATCCCAAACCTGCACCCTGAGTACCAGCTTGCAGCTGGAAAGCAGAGTTCTTGTCTCCGATTTTGGACTTTGTTGCTCATCTTTCATAAAGGCACCTGGCACGTTTGACTGGACGGGGGGGGTTTGGCAGTTCAAACTAGTCTGAAGGTTGGATGCTTTTCTCAGATGCTCGTGTTTTTTACCATTTCTGGAATGGTAATGGTGAACAGAGGCTGAGCTTTTAAATGAAGAGCACAGGCTGTTTGTCCAAGGAATGCAGCATCATCCCCCTTTGTTTGTCGGGCATTGGGTGAGAGTTAAGGAACAGCTAGAATCTGAAAAACTATTTGCTTGCCTGGTTACTTGGGACTGACCACATCACTTGGAAGCAGATTGCACAAATGGTAAAAAAAATGACAAAATTGTCTCCAAAAGGAATTCTGGAAATCAGAAGAAAGGATTTTAAGATTTAAGGTTCTATGTTTCATATGGAAGTTACCCCTGTGTGTCACATCTCTCCTTGCATCTAACTCAGCAGATTTCATTGATGGATTTTCTCTATTTTGCCAAATATTAGATTTTCTTGTTTCTTCTGTTGCTAAAAGGGAAGGTGAGATTGCTTTTAGTGTAGTGTTACAGTGTCTTGAAAGAGCTACTCATCTATTCTAGATGGGAAATCTCATCTGGCAGGTGAGCAGTTTGGAAAATGAATGGTGTTACAAAATTGTCTTAACCCAATATGGCATCAGTCTGGCTCTTGCCAAAAGTTTAGGAGTATTTAAAAGAAATTAGAGGGTTACATGAGCCATAAAGAAATCCATGAAGTGGGAGGAGAGAGACTTTGAGGAACTTCTTCCTGGAGAGAAGGCTCTGTGGACACCTCATTGTGTCCCTCCAGTATCTGAGGGGGTGCCATGAGAAGGCTGGGGAAGGACTTTTTAGAAGGGCTTGTAGTGAGAGGATGAGGTGTCGTGGGTTCAAACTGGAAGAGTGGAGATTCAGATTAGAAATGAGGAGGAAGTTCTTCACTGTGAGGGTGGTGAGCCCCTGGCCCAGGCTGCCCAGGGGAGCTGTGGGTGCCCCATCCCTGGAGCTGTTCAGGGCCAGGCTGGATGGGGCTCTGCACAACCCTGTGTAGTGGTGGGTGGTGCTCTGGGGTCTCCCAGCTAGAGGCATCTGCAGCTTGGGGTGTGGGATGGAAATTGATGGGAGCCAAGTCTTGAGGGAGACGCAAAATAGGAAGAGATTACTGAGTGGTGAAAGAGGAATGCCAGAAGATGACAGAGAAACTGAGTGCTCCCTCAGTTCTGTCTTCTCCTAAGGAACTGCCTCTCCAAGATCTGCAGCTGGTCAAAATCAAGTTCAGCAAAGAGCTGATGTTTGATTTGGTTCTTTGGAGGAGCTTTCTCTTTCATGCTGGTTTGAGCCCTTCTGGAGCTTCTTATATTGCTGCTCCATTAGAGTTTGAGCTGGCTGATGAGGTTTGTTAGAGCAAAACTGACAACAGAAGTGACACTGTGGAGCTCATTACAGATTTCATGTGGGTTCTCCCTCTGACATTACCTACACTTGAGAAAAAGTTCCAAATATTAAATTTCCTGGTTCTCATCAAAAGCAGGGAGCAGGCTTTATGAGTAGCAAGTCTAGAAAACCCCACCATTGATCTTAAATGTGACAGGGTGAGGGCTCTAATGGAATGTGTTTTACAAGGCGGTAGGTATTTATATCTTTAATTTGATATTGCTATAGAGTTTTCAAACACCTGCGTTCATAAAACTCAGATTTATGTGAGCATATCAAAGCCCTTTTAAAACCTGTGCCTTCTGATGTATTTTTGGAGAAGATTGACTCTTATCCTTTTCCTTTCTGAACACTTGTAGCAACTGGCTTGTGCTGCTTGTGCTCTGGGAGTGCCCAGAAGCCCCCTGCACACTGGGCTATATAGCACTGGGCATAGATGATGAAACCAAATCATGCTCTTGGCTTGGAAAGCCTCCTTAGCCAAAAGGAGGAAAGTTGCTTTTTAAAAAAAATTAGAAAATCCTCCTGCCCCAATGATTTCAAATGAGATGAGGGGACATTTAGGCTGCTGGGGGCAGAGGGATTTATGCAGTAAGCCATACTTCATAGTGTGAACGTGCAAGTTCACAAGTGTGTGAGTTAGTTAAGGCACACTTGGTGATGGGTATCTCACCATAGCTCTGGACAGAACTCTCCACTTCCTCACAAGAATTAGCTCACTTGTTTAGTCACGCCTGTTTTCCTGCCCTGTTTCACTGGTGGGACAGGGGTTCAGAACAGAAGATGTGTTCCACAGGATCACAGAATCCCACGAGATTTTGAAGGGAAATCACCTCATCCAACCCCCTGGTCCAGCAGGTCACCCACAGCAGGGTGCCCAGGGTCACAGCCAGGAGGGTTTGGGATCTCTCCAGAGCAGGAGACTCCACAGCCTCTCTGGGCAGCTGCTCCAGGCTCAGGCACTCTCAGATCATTTATTGATCCTTTTTCCCTGCTAACCAAAAGTGGCATATTGCTGCCGGCTTTTCATCTGGAGTAGAAGTCACTGAAAATCATAAGGAACTGGGCAATGGTACAGAATGGTGGTTGTGAGCATGAGGTCCTGCAAACTTCTACTAACACATCATGGATGCTCCCTCCTGGGAACTTTATTTGTCATTGGTAGTTTGACCAAAGCCATGGCAGAATTCAGTGACTTAGTTTTCCTAAGCTAGGGCTAGGGTGGGTGGTTTGGTTTAGGTGGTTGTTGTGGAAGACAACCCCTGGAAGAAGGTTAGCTTTGTGTCAGCCCCACTTTGGTGGTCAAGAACTGACTCACTAGAGAAGTCCTCCCAGATACAGGTCCTGAGCCTTGACCCCTTGTCTAGCAGGCAAGAACCGAGCCTCAGAGATGCCATGATGGCATTTCTGCTGTGAAATGCTCCTCGCTGGAGGAAGAAGGGCCAACCTGAACTTCGGTCCTTTCTTGAAGTTCAGAAAGTTTCTTCATCCTTTTTTGACTGTTTCCACTCTTCCTCATTCCAGTCAGGCTGTCCTGTGATGCATCCAAGCAGACTGAGAGCAAGAGACTAAAAGTTTAGGGGACAGCTTGTTTCAGTCATGCCAGGTAGTGTTGTTTCAGCTGTAGAAGTGAGAGGTGGCTGGGTAAAGCTCCAGGCAATGTCCAAAGTCTGTGCCTAGTGATGCTAATGGCTTGAGAGGCTGAGCTCTTTTCTGAGTTGATTTGTCCAAATGATGAACACTTTTGTAACACTTCCAGTGCTATGAGTCCAAGAACTGCTTAAACCACTGCAAGTGTGTGGTGTATGTGGAAGAGCCTTTTGGCAGGAAATGTTTGTCCCAGGAACTCCCGGTGTGTGAAGCAGACCTGTGAGGATGTGACTGCCTGACGCCTTGACAGAGAGTAGGGCTGTTGGTGAGCGTAGGGCTAAGAGGCTGCATGCTGCTTGAGAGGTTCTAGAGTACAAGTCTTGTGAGGAGCAGCTGAGGGACCTGGGGTTGCTCACCGTGGAGCAAAGGAGGCTCAGGGGAGACCTTTTCACTCTCAACAGCTTCCTGGCAGGAGGTTGGAGCAAGATGGGGGTTGGTCTTTTCTTCCAAGGAACAAGTGATAGGACAAGATGAAATGTCTTCAAGTTGAGCCAATGGAGGTTTAGGTTGGCCCTGAGGAGCCATTTCTTTGCTGCAAGTGTTGCTAAGGCCTGTCTCAGGCTGCCCAGGGCAGTGGTGGAGTCCCCACCCCTGGAGGGGTTCCCAAGCCGTGGAGATGGGGGGTGAGGGACACGGGGCAGTGGGGACCTGGCAGTGCTGGGGAAGGGTTGGACTCAATGATCTTAAAGGTCTTTTCCAATGGGAACGGTTGTATGATTCTATGGAATATGACATGCAGGAGTTTGAGCTAGGAACACTAATGTCCTTTTGGTAGCTGCTATCTTCCTTTCAAGCCTAATCAGCTTTTATGAGAAAGCCTGGAGACTTTCTGGGCTGCCATAAGTGAAGGGGCCTTTGTCAGTCTTCAGTCTGTAAGACAGATCAAAAGAGAGTGTAGTACAAATAAAGCTGAGACCAGAGGTTCTGGGTGAGTTGTGATCCCATTGTTCCTGTTGTGCTGTGGTGTGGGTGGCAAAACAGTGCTGAGGTTGACATGTGAAAGATCCTCTGTGTGGTCATCAGCAGATGTGAGATTTCTATTTCTTACCAAACTGATAGATCAAAACATTTGGGATACTTCTTGAGGATGAAAGGACATTGGTATTCACAGCAGAACTTGCTGCTAGAATGTGTCTCAGGGAAAATTTGGTGACAGTTCTCAGTACTGCTTCGTCCACCAGCTCTGCTGTGTGATGGACCACCAGCCCATCCTCTGATTAGACAACCACTCGATTTCTCTGCATCACTTTTGTGCCACGTTGTATATTAGGTTTAAAAACCCCTCGCCCCTTACTGCTCACTGCCACGGTCTGTAAGAGCTCTCTCCACTGAGGAGCCTGCTGGTGACGTGTGCCCAGCGCGTTCCTGCGCTCGTCAGCAGTTTCCAGGCAGCCCGTGATTGTTACTAATTACCTGCAGAGGCATTTTCCCTGCTCCAAACTGCTGATTTCAGCGTGGTCAGTATCACTTGGAGAGGACAGAGTCCAGCTACATGGACACCTTAGGCTGGCTCTGCGGTGCCAGGGCAGGCTGACAAGCCCTGGGCAGCTCTGCCTGCCCGGTCAG
>NW_008611027.1:8339-12940 GCF_000691845.1 Merops nubicus
TGCCTGGCTGCTGGAGAAGTGTGCTCCAGAGTCATGTATTCCCACCACGGCGTGGGAAAGGAGGAGACTGCACAGCCTCTCTGGGCAGCTGCTCCAGGCTCTGCACCCTCCCAGCAGAGAAGTTTCTCCTCCTGCTCAGGTGGCACCTCCTGGGTTCCAGTTGGTGCCCGTTGCTCCTTGTCCTGTCACTGGCACCACTGAGCAGAGTCTGGCCCCAGCCTCTTGCCCCCCGGGGCCCTTTAGCTCTTGCTCAGCACTGCTCAGATCCCCTCTGAGGCTTCTCTTCTCCAGCTGAACAGCCCCAGGACTCTCAGCCTTTTCTCATCACAGACATGTTCCAGTGCCCTCAGCATCTTCTTCATAGCCTCTGCTGGACCCTCTCCAGTAGTTCCTTCTCCCTCTTGAACTGGGGATCCCAGAACTGAACACAGGACTGCTGAGGTGGCCTCCCTGCGGTAGAGTAGATGGGGTGGAGAACCTCCCTTGACCTGCTGGCCACACTCTTCTCTCCCCCAGGCTACCATTGGTCTTCTTGGCCATGAGGGTCCATTGCTGGCTTATGGGCAACTTGGTGTCCACCAGCACTCCCAGCTCCTTCTCTGTGTGAGTTTCTGCACAAGGATCTAGAGAACAGGAGCCAGAAACTCCATATGCCTGCTTAGAAGTGGTGATGGTGTGCACAGCTAGAGCTGGGAGTATTCACATTTGGGAAGGGCTGGCAGAGGGAGCCTTCAACGTGTGTATCAAATCTTGAGGGAGGGTGAGCAAAGCAAATGGACATGAACTCTTCTTGGAGATGTCCAGTGACTGGGCAGGAGGCCATGGGCACAAAGTGAAACATGGGAAACTCTTACACATAAAAAGGAGCCTTTCTGCTCTGGGGATGGTCACATACTGGTACAGGTTCCTCAGAGAGACTGTGGAGTGTCCCTCCTTGGAGGTGCTGAAAATCTGATTTGACATGGTCATGGGCAGCCTTGCTTTAGGTAACTCTGCTCTGAGCAAGAGATTTGGATTAGATGAACTCCAGAATTGCTTCCTAACCTCAGGTACTCTGTGTTTTTGTGGTTGGCACAGTAATACCGTCTTGCTGGGCAGGAGCTGTGTATCCTTGTCTCTGATGGAAGTGTGCCCAGAGTGGCTCTAGGACAGTCTGGAGCTGGGACCAGTGGTACCTTCTGAGGGCTTGCCTCTACTGGGATGTGCCTGAAAGTGGGATAGGTGGGTGAGGAAGCTTCTGAGCTATTTATTTTGCTCTGTCTGTGCATGTGTTTAAATGAACATGATACCACAACACTTGGAAGACTCATAGAATCACTGTGGTTGGAAAGGATCTCAGGATCAAGTCCAACTTTCCTCCCAGCATTTCCCTTTCCACCAGACCAGAGCCTCAAGTGCTACATCTACTCATGTTTTGAACACCTCTGGGGATGATGACTCCACCACCTCCCTGGGCAGCTCATTCCACCGCCCAACCACTCTCAGTAAAGAAAATCTTCCTATATCCAATCGAAATCTTCCCTGGCACAACTTGCCATTTCCTCTTGTCGTCAGTAATTTGGGAGACGAGACCAACACCAGCCTCACTACAGCCTCCTTTTAGGTAGTTGTAGAGGGCAATAAGGTCTCCTCTCAGTCTTCTCTTCTGTAGACTATACAACCCCAGTTCTCTCAGCTGGTCTTCATAAGGCATGGTTTCCAGGTTTTTGTGGTTGTTTTTCCCTTTTTCTTTTTTTCCTGTCATTCCTCAGCCCTGGATCTTTACCCACCCAACAAAGATACTCTTAAAAGTTTTCCCTGGGGTTCTTGACCTGACTGAAGCTCTCTGATGAACATTGTCAGGGCTGTGTCCCTTGGTGTCAGGAGAAGAGCTGATGTCAGGGTTGTCCAAGCAGCCTGGTGCCTGGCTTTGGAAGTTCCACAGTGTAGGGGTACGCCAGACAAATCAACAGTTCAGTCAGTGCAGGAGGGGTGTGTGGTGAGCTCCCTGGGTCTAGGCAGTGTCTTACCAACCTGGATAGGTAAGATGGGAAGTGGTCATGGGCTGAGCCCTTTGGGGAGTGTCTGGGTGGACTCCAAAGGAGGTGGTGACCCTCTTGGCTGTGTCTTGGCTGGACTGTGGATGCTTGTCCCACATCAGAACCGAGCCTCCTCCTCTTTCCAGGTTTTACCTTCCCTTTGCCATTGCCAAGCTTCAGGCAGAAGCTGAACTGATAAACTGCTCCTCGTTCCTCAGCACCGCTCTGCTCGCTGGGGCTGGTGCTGAAGGGAGCCAGGAAGGGGCTGCTTCTCCTTGGGCATAAGCCTTATTTCATCTGACTTTCATGGACCACGTTGGATGGTGATCTGAGACAGCTCAGTACTTCTTGTGTCGAATAGAAATGATAATGTGACACTCAGAAACAAACACGGAGCTCCCAACACCTCCCTTTGAGGAACAGACAGTGAAATAGGACTGTTCACTCTTGCACCTGGTGTTCAGAGTGAAAACAACTTTTCTTTCAGAGATGCAAGAATGTGGTACAGGGTCAATATTTCATTATTGTGAAGTCCCCAAGTGCTTTAATTATGCTAGGAAATGCATTGTGAACTCTACAGGTGTTGACTCCTGGGGGAAAAAGAGGATATTTATTTTAATCTGTACAGTATTAAAAAAAAAAAAAAGAAAAGAAACACACAAAAATTGTCTGGCTAGTTAATTCTAGAGTGGTAGTTTGTTTGTTTTTGTGAATTTAGGTCTAAATGCATGTCTTGGTGACCCCAGTTAAAGAACCTGGTTTCACCAAGAAAAACTATTGGTCCCTTAAATGTGTTTGGCACTTTGCATTTTCAGAGTGACGTAGCAGTGGACTCTCATCACTGATTCCTCACCGTTTAGGAGGTCAGTGGCTGGTCAGCCCTGTAGCAAGGTCTCCAGGTGGGAAGGAGGAAGCACCTGCAGAAGGTGGCTTATCCCGTGGATTTTTGGGTGTAAAGTTAGGGATCCCTGTCAGAGGGTGCCTGTTGCTGTCCAGGGCCTGCTGGGGAACGAGGAGCACTCAGGTGAAGCGAGACCTGCCCGGGTGTGGTGGAGCTGCCCCGCGGAGGCGGCGGAGGGTCGCAGGAACGTCTGGGGGGAACCCTTACCCAGGTGGGGTTTGCTGAAATATTAGTGATGGTTTTACAGCTATGTTTCCACTGCCCGAATGAATGAAAGGACTGCAATATTTTGATTTCAAATTTGAAATATTTGCAGTTTTGAATGAGAAGTAGTTTTGTAGGGAACAATTTATTCTTCCTATTCCAACGCTCTGAACTGCGAGTGACGTGACACGTTCACCGTTATTTTTTTTCCTGAAATCAACACAGTTTTGAAGAAAGCAAAGAAAAGGCTTGTTTTTGTTGAAGTTGCTTTTTCTTCTAGAAAAAGGCTTTATGAAATTTTTTGTTGGCTAAGTATAATGACAGTGACAAAAGTTCTTTTCCAGAGGCCATTCCATTGTGGTCCTGCCCTCTGTCCCTGTGTGGAGGGGCCGCCCCGTGCTCAGGTGTTGCCACCCAGCCCCGCTCTGGTTCCCGTGGGGCCGTGGCAGCGCCGGCCAGGGTTGGTGGGAGGCTGATTCCTAGCCCAGAGCAGGGTCAGATTTACGGCTCCGTCTCTACGTTTAATAGATAAAAGTGCAGATGCATTTTCCAATAATCTATTCGTCACTCCCGATAGGGCCTGTCAGGTCAAAGACTTGAAAAAAGGCCACATAAACTCCCGCGGAAAGGCAGCCAATCTGAAAAACAAAAGTGTCATTTTTAATGACAGGACAGAGTCTGACTGAAACACTGCAGAATTTTTCCATTTTTATGAATTCTTATCTTGCCTTTGAAGAAGAACAAGCGCGTTTGAGGACGCGAACGAGGCCACTTGTACCCCACGAAGACCCAGGCTATTAACTGCCTCTTTTGATGATGTACAGCCTGACTCTGCTGGGAGCTCGGCTGTGGATTTAAATGGTGAATTTAACTATGGTAAACATGTTTTGGTGCAAAGCATGTATAATAACAATTTGCATTTACATAGCATCTTTTACTTAAGGATTTTGCAATCTCTAATTAATTAAATCTGTTTCCCCCTGCCCCCAGTACTGCTGCGGTATGGATAATAAATACAATTTTAAATCAAGCAGCCATGGCAGGAGGATTAAGACAAGAGAGTTCTGGTGGCCGTGTGCTCGTCCTGACTGCAGTGGGGCTGGGGCTTACAGTCATAAAATCCTGGAATTGTTTAGGTTGGAGGAGGCCTTTGGGATCCTTGAGTCCAACCCTTCCCCCAGCACTGCCAGGTCCCCACTGCCCCGTGTCCCTCACCCCACATCTCCACGGCTTGGAAACCCCTCCAGGGGTGGGGACTCCACCACTGCCCTGGGCAGCCTGGCACAGCCCTGGGCAACCCTCCAGGGCAAGAAATTGTTTCTCATGTCTAACCTAAAGCTCCCCTGGGGCAACTTGAGGCCGTTTCCTCTTGTCCTGTCCCTCGTTCCCTGGGAGCAGAGCCCGACCCCCCCCTGGCTCCAGGCTCCTGTCAGGAGCTGTGCAGAGCCAGAAGGTCTCCCCTGAGCCTCCTTTGCTCC
>NW_008611027.1:13097-13320 GCF_000691845.1 Merops nubicus
CTCCAGTGCTGAGTCCAGGGGCTTGCTCTGCAAACACGCTGGGCAGCCTTATCTCATGCTCACCCCTCTCTGAAACACCCTGAAAAAACAATGGACATCACCTGACTCCACAGTGGTGTGTGGAAAATGCTCTGCAGCATCTCCCACCGGTGCTTGCACCCTGGGGACCCTCACCCACGGCTGTGTCGGGGGCACAGAGCTGGCAGAGCAGCTTGGTGTCTCA
>NW_008611027.1:13348-14023 GCF_000691845.1 Merops nubicus
AGCTCAGGCCACAGATGCCATTTTTCACTGCCAGGTAAATGCTGTAGATCTGTTGCAGATCTCCAAATGGGAAATATTAAACGAAAACCAAAACAATAAAACAAACAAACAGAAAGGATAACACTCCAGTTAGAATAAATGTTTCCTAAATTGTTTTTTTCTAGCCTGCAGCAATAGTGGAACATCTGACAGTGTCTGTGCAAGGCACCAGAGCCATGTTTCCAGTTGGGTAGATGAATGTGTTAGCATCTGTGCGTATGAGTGGCACAAATATAAAGTCCAGTGGCAGTCTGAATTGGGCTACAGACACTGTGCCCGGGTGAGGTGATTGTCTTGATGGCCGGGGTTGAAGAGACCTCTAAACTTGCCATACCAGTGATGGTAAGGGGCCTTAGCTGGCCAGATATGGGTTACTTCTCAGGTAATACCTCAGCAGCTGGGAAATTCTGCATATTGACACAGGGGTGGTGAATTCTCAGCCTGGCACTTTGGGAAGTCAGAAGAGAGAATGGTAAAACAGAGACAGTCTGAGGGCTCTGTGCATCACTGAGTGATGGAGAATCCCAGAATACAGGCATGGTAGGGGTTAGAAGGGACCTCTGGGGATCATCCCATCCACCCCCCTGCTCCAGCAGCTCACCCCCAGCAGGGTGCCCAGGGTCACAGCCAGGAGGG